>NW_027663964.1:0-214000 GCF_964034855.1 Anser brachyrhynchus | reverse complement strand
GAGTCCAGAGAGTGCACTGGCACCACTGCGGATGCACTGCAGTGAGTCCAGAGAGTGCAGTGGCACCATTGGGGATGCAGTGCAGTGAGTCCAGAGAGTGCACTGGCACCACAGTGGATGCAGTGCAGTGAGTCCAGAGAGTGCACTGTCAGCACAGGGCTTGCAGTGCATTGAGTCCAGAGAGTGCACTGGCACCACTGGGGATGCACTGCAGTGAGTCCAGAGAGTGCAATGTCACCACTGGGGATGCAGCGCAGTGAGTCCAGAGAGTGCACTGTCACCACTGGGGATGCAGTGCAGTGAGTACAGAGAGTGCACTGGCACCACGGGGGATGCAGTGCAGTGAGTCCAGAAAGTGCACTGGCACCACTGGGGATGCAGTGCAGTGAGTCCAGAGAGTGCACTGGCAGCACTGGGGATGCAGTGCAGTGAGTGCAGAGAGTGCACTGGCACCACTGGGGATGCACTGCAGAGAGGCCAGAGAGTGCACTGGCACCACTGGGGATGCACTGCAGAGAGGCCAGAGAGTGCACTGGCACCACAGGTTATACACTGCAGTGACTCAGATTGTGCACTGGCACCACTGGTGATGCATTGCAGTGAGTCCAGAGAGTGCACTGGCACCACTGGAGGTGCATTGCAGTCACTCCAGAAAGTGCATTGGCACCACTGCGGATGCACCCCGGTGAGTCCAGAAAGTGCACTGGCACCACTGGGGATGCAGTGCGGTGAGTCCAGAGAGTGCACTGGCACCAATGGGGATGCAATGCAGTGAGTCCAGAGAGTGCACTGGCACCACTGGGGATGCAGTGCAGTGAGTCCAGAGAGTGCACAGGAACCACTGGGGATGCAGTGCAGAGAGTGCACTGGCACCACTGGGGATGCAGTGCAGTGAGGGCAGAGAATGCGCTAGCACAACAGGGGATGCAGTGTAGTGAGTCCAGAGAGTGCACTGGCACCACTGGAGGTGCACTGCAGTGACTCCAGAAAGTGCACTGGCACCACTGATGATGCACTCCGGTGAGTCCAGAAAGTGCACTGGCACCACTGGGGATGCAGTGCGGTGAGTCCAGAGAGTCCACTGGCACCACTGGGGTTGCACTGCAGTGAGTCCAGAGAGTGCACTGGCACCAATGGGGATGCAATGCAGTCAGTCCAGAGAGTGCACTGGCACCACTGGGGATGCAGTGCAGTGAGTCCAGAGAGTGCCCTGGCACCACTGGGGATGCAGTGCAGACAGTGCACAGGCACCACTGGGGATGCAGTGCAGTGAGTGCAGAGAATGCACTAGCACAATAGGGGATGCAGTGCAGTGAGTCCAGAGAGTGCACTGGCACCACTGGTGATGCACTGCAGTGAGTCCAGAGAGTGCACTGGCACCACTGGGGATGCACTGCAGTGAGTCCAGAGAATGCACTGGCACAATTGGGGATGCAGTGCAGTGAGTCCAGAGAATGCACTGGCACTAATGGGGATGCAGTGCACTGACTCGAAAAAGTGCACTAGCACCACTGCGGATGCACTCCGGTGAGTCCAGAGAGTTCACTGGCACCACTGGGGATGCACTGCAGTGACTCCAGAGACTCCACTGGCACCACTGGAGATGCACTGCAGTGAGTCCAGAGAGTGCACTGGCACCACTGGGGATGCAGTGCAGTGAGTCCAGAGAGTGCACTGGCACCACTGGGGATGCACTGCAGTGAGTCCAGAGACTGCACTGGCACTGCTGGGGATGCAGTGCAGTGAGTCCAGAGAGTGCACTGGCTCCACTGGGGTTTTAGAGTAGTGAGACCAGAGAGTGCACAGGCGCCACTGGGGATGCGCTGCAGTGAGTCCAGAGAGTGCACTGGCACCACTGGGGATGCAGTGCAGTGAGTCCAGAGAGTGCACTGGCACCACTGGTAATGCAGCGCAGTGAGTGCAGAGAGTGCACTGGCACAAGAGCGCATGCACTGCAGTGAGTCCAGAGAGTGCACTGGCACCACTGGGGATGCAGTGCATTGAGTCCAGAGAGTGCACTGGCAGCACTGGGGATGCAGTGCAGTGAGTGCAGAGAGTGCACTGGCACCACTGGGGATGCACTGCAGAGAGGCCAGAGAGTGCACTGGCACCACTGGGGATGCACTGCAGAGAGGCCAGAGAGTGCACTGGCACCACAGGGTATACACTGCAGTGACTCAGATTGTGCACTGGCACCACTGGTGATGCATTGCAGTGAGTCCAGAGAGTGCACTGGCACCACTGGAGGTGCATTGCAGTCACTCCAGAAAGTGCATTGGCACCACTGCGGATGCACCCCGGTGAGTCCAGAAAGTGCACTGGCACCACTGGGGATGCAGTGCGGTGAGTCCAGAGAGTGCACTGGCACCAATGGGGATGCAATGCAGTGAGTCCAGAGAGTGCACTGGCACCACTGGGGATGCAGTGCAGTGAGTCCAGAGAGTGCACAGGAACCACTGGGGATGCAGTGCAGAGAGTGCACTGGCACCACTGGGGATGCAGTGCAGTGAGGGCAGAGAATGCGCTAGCACAACAGGGGATGCAGTGTAGTGAGTCCAGAGAGTGCACTGGCACCACTGGAGGTGCACTGCAGTGACTCCAGAAAGTGCACTGGCACCACTGATGATGCACTCCGGTGAGTCCAGAAAGTGCACTGGCACCACTGGGGATGCAGTGCGGTGAGTCCAGAGAGTCCACTGGCACCACTGGGGTTGCACTGCAGTGAGTCCAGAGAGTGCACTGGCACCAATGGGGATGCAATGCAGTCAGTCCAGAGAGTGCACTGGCACCACTGGGGATGCACTGCAGTGAGTCCAGAGAGTGCCCTGGCACCACTGGGGATGCAGTGCAGACAGTGCACAGGCACCACTGGGGATGCAGTGCAGTGAGTGCAGAGAATGCACTAGCACAATAGGGGATGCAGTGCAGTGAGTCCAGAGAGTGCACTGGCACCACTGGTGATGCACTGCAGTGAGTCCAGAGAGTGCACTGGCACCACTGGGGATGCACTGCAGTGAGTCCAGAGAATGCACTGGCACAATTGGGGATGCAGTGCAGTGAGTCCAGAGAATGCACTGGCACTAATGGGGATGCAGTGCACTGACTCGAAAAAGTGCACTGGCACCACTGCGGATGCACTCCGGTGAGTCCAGAGAGTTCACTGGCACCACTGGGGATGCACTGCAGTGACTCCAGAGACTCCACTGGCACCACTGGAGATGCACTGCAGTGAGTCCAGAGAGTGCACTGGCACCACTGGGGATGCACTGCAGTGAGTCCAGAGAGTGCACTGTCACCACCACCGGGATGCAGCGCAGTGACTACAGAGAGTGCACTGTCACCACTGGGGATGCAGTGCAGTGAGTCCAGAGAGTGCACTGGCACCACTGGGGATGCAGTGCAGTGAGTCCAGAGAGTGCACTGGCACTGCTGGGGATGCAGTGCAGTGAGTCCAGAGAGTGCACTGGCTCCACTGGGGTTTTAGAGCAGTGAGACCAGAGAGTGCACAGGCGCCACTGGGGATGCGCTGCAGTGAGTCCAGAGAGTGCACTGGCACCACTGGGGATGCAGTGCAGTGAGTCCAGAGAGTGCACTGGCACCACTGGTCATGCAGCGCAGTGAGTGCAGAGAGTGCACTGGCACAAGAGCGCATGCACTGCAGTGAGTCCAGAGAGTGCACTGGCACCACAGGGGATGCAGTGCATTGAGTCCAGAGAGTGCATTGGCACCACTGGGGATGCACTGCAGTGAGTCCAGAGAGTGCACTGGCACCACTGGGGATGCAGTGCAGTGAGTCCAGAGAATGCACTGGCACTAATGGGGATGCAGATCAGTGAGTCTAGAGAGTGCACTGGCACCACTGGGGATGCAGTGCAGTGAGTCCAGAGAGTGCATTGGCACCACTGGGGATGCAGATCAGTGAGTCTAGAGAGTGCACTGGCACAATTGGGGATGCAGTGCAGTGAGTCCAGAGAATGCACTGGCACTAATGGGGATGCAGTGCACTGACTCGAAAAAGTGCACTGGCACCACTGCGGATGCACCCCAGTGAGTCCGGAGAGTGCCCTGGCACCAATGGGGATGCAGTGCAGTGAGTCCAGAGAGTGCACTGGCACCACTGGAGGTGCACTGCAGTGACTCCAGAAAGTGCACTGGCAGCACTGGGGATGCAGCGCAGTGATTACAGAGAGTGCACTGTCACCACTGGGGATGCAGTGCAGTGAGTCCAGAGAGTCCACTGGCACCACTGGGGATGCAGTGCAGTGAGTCCAGAGAGTGCACTGGCACCACTGGGGATGCACTGCAGTGAGTCCAGAGAGTGCACTGGCACCACTGGGGATGCAGTGCAGTAAGTCCAGAGAGTGCACTGTCACCACTGAGGATGCAGCGCAGTGAGTCCAGAAAGTGCACTGGCACCACTGGGGATGCAGTGCAGTGAGTCCAGAGAGTGCACTGGCACCACTGGGGATGCACTGCAGTGAGTCCAGAGACTGCACTGGCACCACTGGAGATGCAGTGCAGTGACTCCAGAGAGTCCACTGGCACCACTGGGGATGCACTGCAGTGAGTCCAGAGAGTGCACTGGCACCACTGGGGATGCACTGCAGTGAGTCCAGAGAGTGCAGTGGCACCATTGGGGATGCAGTGCAGTGAGTCCAGAGAGTGCACTGGCACCACTGGGGATGCAGTGCAGTGAGTCCAGAGAGTGCACTGGCACCACTGGGGATGCACTGCAGTGAGTCCAGAGAGTGCACTGTCACCACTGGGGATGCAGTGCAGTGAGTGCAGAGAGTGCACTGGCACCACGGGGGATGCAGTGCAGTGAGTCCAGAAAGTGCACTGGCACCACTGGGGATGCAGTGCAGTGAGTCCAGAGAGTGCACTGGCAGCACTGGGGATGCAGTGCAGTGAGTGCAGAGAGTGCACTGGCACCACTGGGGATGCACTGCAGAGAGGCCAGAGAGTGCACTGGCACCACTGGGGATGCACTGCAGAGAGGCCAGAGAGTGCACTGGCACCACAGGTTATACACTGCATTGACTCAGATTGTGCACTGGCACCACTGGTGATGCATTGCAGTGAGTCCAGAGAGTGCACTGGCACCACTGGAGGTGCATTGCAGTCACTCCAGAAAGTGCACTGGGACCACTGCGGATGCACCCCGGTGAGTCCAGAAAGTGCACTGGCACCACTGGGGATGCAGTGCGGTGAGTCCAGAGAGTGCACTGGCACCAATGGGGATGCAATGCAGTGAGTCCAGAGAGTGCACTGGCACCACTGGGGATGCAGTGCAGTGAGTCCAGAGAGTGCACAGGCACCACTGGGGATGCAGTGCAGAGAGTGCACAGGCACCACTGGGGATGCAGTGCAGTGAGGGCAGAGAATGCACTAGGACAACAGGGGATGCAGTGCAGTGAGTCCAGAGAGTGCACTGTCACCACTGAGGATGCAGCGCAGTGAGTCCAGAAAGTGCACTGGCACCACTGGGGATGCAGTGCAGTGAGTCCAGAGAGTGCACTGGCACCACTGGGGATGCACTGCAGTGAGTCCAGAGACTGCACTGGCACCACTGGAGATGCAGTGCAGTGACTCCACAGAGTCCACTGGCACCACTGGGGATGCACTGCAGTGAGTCCAGAGAGTGCACTGGCACCACTGGGGATGCACTGCAGTGAGTCCAGAGAGTGCAGTGGCACCATTGGGGATGCAGTGCAGTGAGTCCACAGAGTGCACTGGCACCACAGGGTATACACTGCAGTGACTCAGATTGTGCACTGGCACCACTGGTGATGCATTGCAGTGAGTCCAGAGAGTCCACTGGCACCACTGGGGATGCAGTGCAGTGAGTCCAGAGAGTGCACTGGCACCACTGGGGCTGCACTGCAGTGAGTCCAGAGAGTGCACTGGCACCACTGGGGATGCAGTGCAGTGAGTCCAGAGAGTGCACTGGCACCACTGGAGATGCACTGCAGAAGTCCAGAGAGTGCACTGGCACCACTGGGGATGCACTGCAGTGAGTCCAGAGAATGCACTGGCACAATTGGGGATGCAGTGCAGTGAGTCCAGAGAATGCACTGGCACTAATGGGGATGCAGTGCACTGACTCGAAAAAGTGCACTGGCACCACTGCGGATGCACTCCGGTGAGTCCAGAGAGTTCACTGGCACCACTGGGGATGCACTGCAGTGATACCAGAGACTCCACTGGCACCACTGGAGATGCACTGCAGTGAGTCCAGAGAGTGCACTGGCACCACTGGGGATGCAGTGCAGTGAGTCCAGAGAGTGCACTGTCACCACCACCGGGATGCAGCGCAGTGACTACAGAGAGTGCACTGTCACCACTGGGGATGCAGTGCAGTGAGTCCAGAGAGTGCACTGGCACCACTGGGGATGCAGTTCAGTGAGTCCAGAGAGTGCACTGGCACCACCGGGGATGCAGTGCAGTGAGTCCAGAGAGTGCACTGGCACTGCTGGGGATGCAGTGCAGTGAGTCCAGAGAGTGCACTGGCACCACTGGGGATGCACTGCAGTGAGTCCAGAGACTGCACTGGCACCACTGGAGATGCAGTGCAGTGACTCCAGAGAGTCCACTGGCACCACTGGGGATGCACTGCAGTGAGTCCAGAGAGTGCACTGGCACCACTGCGGATGCACTGCAGTGAGTCCAGAGAGTGCAGTGGCACCATTGGGGATGCAGTGCAGTGAGTCCAGAGAGTGCACTGGCACCACTGTGGATGCACTGCAGTGAGTCCAGAGAGTGCAATGTCACCACTGGGGATGCAGTGCAGTGAGTCCAGAGAGTGCACTGGCACCACTGGGGATGCACTGCAGTGAGTCCAGAGAGTGCAATGTCACCACTGGGGATGCAGTGCAGTGAGTGCAGAGAGTGCACTGGCACCACTGGGGATGCACTGCAGAGAGGCCAGAGAGTGCACTGGCACCACTGGGGATGCACTGCAGAGAGGCCAGAGAGTGCACTGGCACCACAGGGTATACACTGCAGTGACTCAGATTGTGCACTGGCACCACTGGTGATGCATTGCAGTGAGTCCAGAGAGTGCACTGGCACCACTGGAGGTGCATTGCAGTCACTCCAGAAAGTGCATTGGCACCACTGCGGATGCACCCCGGTGAGTCCAGAAAGTGCACTGGCACCACTGGGGATGCAGTGCGGTGAGTCCAGAGAGTGCACTGGCACCAATGGGGATGCAATGCAGTGAGTCCAGAGAGTGCACTGGCACCACTGGGGATGCAGTGCAGTGAGTCCAGAGAGTGCACAGGAACCACTGGGGATGCAGTGCAGAGAGTGCACTGGCACCACTGGGGATGCAGTGCAGTGAGGGCAGAGAATGCGCTAGCACAACAGGGGATGCAGTGTAGTGAGTCCAGAGAGTGCACTGGCACCACTGGAGGTGCACTGCAGTGACTCCAGAAAGTGCACTGGCACCACTGATGATGCACTCCGGTGAGTCCAGAAAGTGCACTGGCACCACTGGGGATGCAGTGCGGTGAGTCCAGAGAGTCCACTGGCACCACTGGGGTTGCACTGCAGTGAGTCCAGAGAGTGCACTGGCACCAATGGGGATGCAATGCAGTCAGTCCAGAGAGTGCACTGGCACCACTGGGGATGCAGTGCAATGAGTCCAGAGAGTGTCCTGGCACCACTGGGGATGCAGTGCAGACAGTGCACAGGCACCACTGGGGATGCAGAGCAGTGAGTGCAGAGAATGCACTAGCACAATAGGGGATGCAGTGCAGTGAGTCCAGAGAGTGCACTGGCACCACTGGTGATGCACTGCAGTGAGTCCAGAGAGTGCACTGGCACCACTGGGGATGCACTGCAGTGAGTCCAGAGAATGCACTGGCACAATTGGGGATGCAGTGCAGTGAGTCCAGAGAATGCACTGGCACTAATGGGGATGCAGTGCACTGACTCGAAAAAGTGCACTGGCACCACTGCGGATGCACTCCGGTGAGTCCAGAGAGTTCACTGGCACCACTGGGGATGCACTGCAGTGACTCCAGAGACTCCACTGGCACCACTGGAGATGCACTGCAGTGAGTCCAGAGAGTGCACTGGCACCACTGGGGATGCACTGCAGTGAGTCCAGAGAGTGCACTGTCACCACCACCGGGATGCAGCGCAGTGACTACAGAGAGTGCACTGTCACCACTGGGGATGCAGTGCAGTGAGTCCAGAGAGTGCACTGGCACCACTGGGGATGCAGTGCAGTGAGTCCAGAGAGTGCACTGGCACTGCTGGGGATGCAGTGCAGTGAGTCCAGAGAGTGCACTGGCTCCACTGGGGTTTTAGAGCAGTGAGACCAGAGAGTGCACAGGCGCCACTGGGGATGCGCTGCAGTGAGTCCAGAGAGTGCACTGGCACCACTGGGGATGCAGTGCAGTGAGTCCAGAGAGTGCACTGGCACCACTGGTCATGCAGCGCAGTGAGTGCAGAGAGTGCACTGGCACAAGAGCGCATGCACTGCAGTGAGTCCAGAGAGTGCACTGGCACCACAGGGGATGCAGTGCATTGAGTCCAGAGAGTGCATTGGCACCACTGGGGATGCACTGCAGTGAGTCCAGAGAGTGCACTGGCACCACTGGGGATGCAGATCAGTGAGTCTAGAGAGTGCACTGGCACAATTGGGGATGCAGTGCAGTGAGTCCAGAGAATGCACTGGCACTAATGGGGATGCAGTGCACTGACTCGAAAAAGTGCACTGGCACCACTGCGGATGCACCCCAGTGAGTCCGGAGAGTGCCCTGGCACCAATGGGGATGCAGTGCAGTGAGTCCAGAGAGTGCACTGGCACCACTGGGGATGCAGTGCAGTGAGTCCAGAGAGTGCACTGGCAGCACTGGGGATGCAGCGCAGTGATTACAGAGAGTGCACTGTCACCACTGGGGATGCAGTGCAGTGAGTCCAGAGAGTCCACTGGCACCACTGGGGATGCAGTGCAGTTAGTCCAGAGAGTGCACTGGCACCACTGGGGATGCACTGCAGTGAGTCCAGAGAGTGCACTGGCACCACTGGGGATGCAGTGCAGTGACTCCAGAGAGTCCACTGGCACCACTGGGGATGCACTGCAGTGAGTCCAGAGAGTGCACTGGCACCACTGGGGATGCACTGCAGTGAGTCCAGAGAGTGCAGTGGCACCATTGGGGATGCAGTGCAGTGAGTCCAGAGAGTGCAGTGGCACCACTGGGGATGCACTGCAGTGAGTCCAGAGAGTGCACTGTCACCACTGGGGATGCAGTGCAGTGAGTGCAGAGAGTGCACTGGCACCACGGGGGATGCAGTGCAGTGAGTCCAGAAAGTGCACTGGCACCACTGGGGATGCAGTGCAGTGAGTCCAGAGAGTGCACTGGCAGCACTGGGGATGCAGTGCAGTGAGTGCAGAGAGTGCACTGGCACCACTGGGGATGCACTGCAGAGAGGCCAGAGAGTGCACTGGCACCACTGGGGATGCACTGCAGAGAGGCCAGAGAGTGCACTGGCACCACAGGTTATACACTGCATTGACTCAGATTGTGCACTGGCACCACTGGTGATGCATTGCAGTGAGTCCAGAGAGTGCACTGGCACCACTGGAGGTGCATTGCAGTCACTCCAGAAAGTGCACTGGCACCACTGGGGATGCAGTGCAGTGAGTGCAGAGAGTGCACTGGCACCACTGGGGATGCAGTGCAGTGAGTCCAGAGAGTGCACTGGCACCTCAGGGGCTGCAGTGCAGTGAGTCCAGAGAGTGCACTGGCACCACTGGGGATGCAGTGCAGTGAGTCCAGAGAGTGCACAGGCACCACTGGGGATGCAGTGCAGAGAGTGCACAGGCACCACTGGGGATGCAGTGCAGTGAGGGCAGAGAATGCACTAGGACAACAGGGGATGCAGTGCAGTGAGTCCAGAGAGTGCACTGGCACCACTGGTAATGCAGTGCAGTGAGTCCAGAGAGTGCACTTGCACCACTGGGGATGCACTGCAGAAGTCCAGAGAGTGCCCTGGCACCACTGGGGATGCAGTGCAGTGAGTCCAGAGAGTGCACTGGCACCACTGGGGATGCACTGCAGTGAGTGCAGAGAATGCACTGGCACAAGTGGGGATGCAGTGCAGTGAGTCCAGAGAATGCACTGGCACTAATGGGGATGCAGTGCACTGACTCGAAAAAGTGCACTGGCACCACTGCGGATGCACCCCGGTGAGTCCGGAGAGTGCCCTGGCACCAATGGTGATGCAGTGCAGTGAGTCCAGAGAGTGCACTGGCACCACTGGGGATGCAGTGCAGTGAGTCCAGAAAGTGCACTGTCACCACTGGGGATGGAGCGCAGTGATTACAGAGAGTGCACTGTCACCACTGGGGATGCACTGCAGTGAGTCCAGAGAGTTCACTGGCACCACTGGGGATGCACTGCAGTGACTCCAGAGACTCCACTGGCACCACTGGAGATGCACTGCAGTGAGTCCGGAGAGTGCAGTGGCACCACTGGGGATGCAGTGCAGTGAGTCCAGAGAGTGCACTGTCACCACCACCGGTATGCAGCGCAGTGACTACAGAGAGTGCACTGTCACCACTGGGGATGCAGTGCAGTGACTCCAGAGAGTGCACTGGCACCACTGGGGATGCAGTGCAGTGAGTCCAGAGAGTGCACTGGCACCACCGGGGATGCAGTGCAGTGAGTCCAGAGAGTGCACTGGCACCGCTGGGGATGCAGTGCAGTGAGTCCAGAGAGTGCACTGGCTCCACTGGGTTTTTAGTGCAGTGAGACCAGAGAGTGCACAGGCACCACTAGGGATGCGCTGCAGTGAGTCCAGAGAGTGCACTGGCACCACTGGGGATGCACTGCAGTGAGTCCAGAGAGTGTACTGGCACCAGTGGGGATGGAGTGCAGTGAGTCCAGAGAGTGCACTGGCACCACTGGGGATGCAGTGCAGACAGTGCACAGGCACCACTGGGGATGCAGTGCAGTGAGTGCAGAGAATGCACTAGCACAATAGGGGATGCAGTGCAGTGAGTCCAGAGAGTGCACTGGCACCACTGGGGATGCAGTGCAGTGAGTCCAGAGAGTGCAGTGGCACCACTGGAGATGCACTGCAGAAGTCCAGAGAGTGCACTGGCACCACTGGGGATGCACTGCAGTGAGTCCAGAGAATGCACTGGCACAATTGGGGATGCAGTGCAGTGAGTCCAGAGAATGCACTGGCACTAATGGGGATGCAGTGCACTGACTCGAAAAAGTGCACTGGCACCACTGCGGATGCACTCCGGTGAGTCCAGAGAGTTCACTGGCACCACTGGGGATGCACTGCAGTGATACCAGAGACTCCACTGGCACCACTGGAGATGCACTGCAGTGAGTCCAGAGAGTGCACTGGCACCACTGAGGATGCAGTGCAGTGAGTCCAGAGAGTGCACTGTCACCACCACCGGGATGCAGCGCAGTGACTACAGAGAGTGCACTGTCACCACTGGGGATGCAGTGCAGTGAGTCCAGAGAGTGCACTGGCACCACTGGGGATGCAGTGCAGTGAGTCCAGAGAGTGCACTGGCACCACCGGGGATGCAGTGCAGTGAGTCCAGAGAGTGCACTGGCACTGCTGGGGATGCAGTGCAGTGAGTCCAGAGAGTGCACTGGCACCACTGGGGATGCACTGCAGTGAGTCCAGAGAGTGCACTGGCACCACTGGAGATGCAGTGCAGTGACTCCAGAGAGTCCACTGGCACCACTGGGGATGCACTGCAGTGAGTCCAGAGAGTGCACTGGCACCACTGCGGATGCACTGCAGTGAGTCCAGAGAGTGCAGTGGCACCATTGGGGATGCAGTGCAGTGAGTCCAGAGAGTGCACTGGCACCACTGTGGATGCAGTGCAGTGAGTCCAGAGAGTGCACTGTCAGCACAGGGCTTGCAGTGCAGTGAGTCCAGAGAGTGCACTGGCACCACTGGGGATGCACTGCAGTGAGTCCAGAGAGTGCAATGTCACCACTGGGGATGCAGCGCAGTGAGTCCAGAGAGTGCACTGTCACCACTGGGGATGCAGTGCAGTGAGTACAGAGAGTGCACTGGCACCACGGGGGATGCAGTGCAGTGAGTCCAGAAAGTGCACTGGCACCACTGGGGATGCAGTGCAGTGAGTCCAGAGAGTGCACTGGCAGCACTGGGGATGCAGTGCAGTGAGTGCAGAGAGTGCACTGGCACCACTGGGGATGCACTGCAGAGAGTCCAGAGAGTGCACTGGCACCACTGGGGATGCACTGCAGAGAGGCCAGAGAGTGCACTGGCACCACAGGGTATACACTGCAGTGACTCAGATTGTGCACTGGCACCACTGGTGATGCATTGCAGTGAGTCCAGAGAGTGCACTGGCACCACTGGAGGTGCATTGCAGTCACTCCAGAAAGTGCATTGGCACCACTGCGGATGCACCCCGGTGAGTCCAGAAAGTGCACTGGCACCACTGGGGATGCAGTGCGGTGAGTCCAGAGAGTGCACTGGCACCAATGGGGATGCAATGCAGTGAGTCCAGAGAGTGCACTGGCATCACTGGGGATGCAGTGCAGTGAGTCCAGAGAGTGCACAGGAACCACTGGGGATGCAGTGCAGAGAGTGCACTGGCACCACTGGGGATGCAGTGCAGTGAGGGCAGAGAATGCGCTAGCACAACAGGGGATGCAGTGTAGTGAGTCCAGAGAGTGCACTGGCACCACTGGAGGTGCACTGCAGTGACTCCAGAAAGTGCACTGGCACCACTGATGATGCACTCCGGTGAGTCCAGAGAGTGCACTGGCACCAATGGGGATGCAATGCAGTCAGTCCAGAGAGTGCACTGGCACCACTGGGGATGCAGTGCAGTGAGTCCAGAGAGTGCCCTGGCACCACTGGGGATGCAGTGCAGACAGTGCACAGGCACCACTGGGGATGGAGTGCAGTGAGTGCAGAGAATGCACTAGCACAATAGCGGATGCAGTGCAGTGAGTCCAGAGAGTGCACTGGCACCACTGGTGATGCACTGCAGTGAGTCCAGAGAGTGCACTGGCACCACTGGGGATGCACTGCAGTGAGTCCAGAGAATGCACTGGCACAATTGGGGATGCAGTGCAGTGAGTCCAGAGAATGCACTGGCACTAATGGGGATGCAGTGCACTGACTCGAAAAAGTGCACTAGCACCACTGCGGATGCACTCCGGTGAGTCCAGAGAGTTCACTGGCACCACTGGGGATGCACTGCAGTGACTCCAGAGACTCCACTGGCACCACTGGAGATGCACTGCAGTGAGTCCAGAGAGTGCACTGGCACCACTGGGGATGCACTGCAGTGAGTCCAGAGAGTGCACTGTCACCACCACCGGGATGCAGCGCAGTGACTACAGAGAGTGCACTGTCACCACTGGGGATGCACTGCAGTGAGTCCAGAGAGTGCACTGGCACCACTGGGGATGCAGTGCAGTGAGTCCAGAGACTGCACTGGCACTGCTGGGAATGCAGTGCAGTGAGTCCAGAGAGTGCACTGGCTCCACTGGGGTTTTAGAGCAGTGAGACCAGAGAGTGCACAGGCGCCACTGGGGATGCGCTGCAGTGAGTCCAGAGAGTGCACTGGCACCACTGGGGATGCAGTGCAGTGAGTCCAGAGAGTGCACTGGCACCACTGGTAATGCAGCGCAGTGAGTCCAGAGAGTGCACTGGCACAAGAGCGCATGCACTGCAGTGAGTCCAGAGAGTGCACTGGCACCACTGGGGATGCAGTGCATTGAGTCCAGAGAGTGCACTGGCAGCACTGGGGATGCAGTGCAGTGAGTGCAGAGAGTGCACTGGCACCACTGGGGATGCACTGCAGAGAGGCCAGAGAGTGCACTGGCACCACTGGGGATGCACTGCAGAGAGGCCAGAGAGTGCACTGGCACCACAGGGTATACACTGCAGTGACTCAGATTGTGCACTGGCACCACTGGTGATGCATTGCAGTGAGTCCAGAGAGTGCACTGGCACCACTGGAGGTGCATTGCAGTCACTCCAGAAAGTGCATTGGCACCACTGCGGATGCACCCCGGTGAGTCCAGAAAGTGCACTGGCACCACTGGGGATGCAGTGCGGTGAGTCCAGAGAGTGCACTGGCACCAATGGGGATGCAATGCAGTGAGTCCAGAGAGTGCACTGGCACCACTGGGGATGCAGTGCAGTGAGTCCAGAGAGTGCACAGGAACCACTGGGGATGCAGTGCAGAGAGTGCACTGGCACCACTGGGGATGCAGTGCAGTGAGGGCAGAGAATGCGCTAGCACAACAGGGGATGCAGTGTAGTGAGTCCAGAGAGTGCACTGGCACCACTGGAGGTGCACTGCAGTGACTCCAGAAAGTGCACTGGCACCACTGATGATGCACTCCGGTGAGTCCAGAAAGTGCACTGGCACCACTGGGGATGCAGTGCGGTGAGTCCAGAGAGTGCACTGGCACCAATGGGGATGCAGTGCAGTCAGTCCAGAGAGTGCACTGGCACCACTGGGGATGCAGTGCAGTGAGTCCAGAGAGTGCCCTGGCACCACTGGGGATGCAGTGCAGACAGTGCACAGGCACCACTGGGGATGCAGTGCAGTGAGTGCAGAGAATGCACTAGCACAATAGGGGATGCAGTGCAGTGAGTCCAGAGAGTGCACTGGCACCACTGGTGATGCACTGCAGTGAGTCCAGAGAGTGCACTGGCACCACTGGGGATGCACTGCAGTGAGTCCAGAGAATGCACTGGCACAATTGGGGATGCAGTGCAGTGAGTCCAGAGAATGCACTGGCACTAATGGGGATGCAGTGCACTGACTCGAAAAAGTGCACTGGCACCACTGCGGATGCACTCCGGTGAGTCCAGAGAGTTCACTGGCTCCACTGGGGATGCACTGCAGTGACTCCAGAGACTCCACTGGCACCACTGGAGATGCAGTGCGGTGAGTCCAGAGAGTGCACTGGCACCAATGGGGATGCAATGCAGTGAGTCCAGAGAGTGCACTGGCACCACTGGGGATGCAGTGCAGTGAGTCCAGAGAGTGCACAGGCACCACTGGGGATGCAGTGCAGAGAGTGCACAGGCACCACTGGGGATGCAGTGCAGTGAGGGCAGAGAATGCACTAGGACAACAGGGGATGCAGTGCAGTGAGTCCAGAGAGTGCACTGGCACCACTGGTAATGCAGTGCAGTGAGTCCAGAGAGTGCACTGGCACCACTGGGGATGCACTGCAGAAGTCCAGAGAGTGCCCTGGCACCACTGGGGATGCACTGCAGTGAGTCCAGAGAGTGCACTGGCACCACTGGGGATGCACTGCAGTGAGTGCAGAGAATGCACTGGCACAAGTGGGGATGCAGTGCAGTGAGTCCAGAGAATGCACTGGCACTAATGGGGATGCAGTGCACTGACTCGAAAAAGTGCACTGGCACCACTGCGGATGCACCCCGGTGAGTCCGGAGAGTGCCCTGGCACCAATGGTGATGCAGTGCAGTGAGTCCAGAGAGTGCACTGGCACCACTGGGGATGCAGTGCAGTGAGTCCAGAAAGTGCACTGTCACCACTGGGGATGGAGCGCAGTGATTACAGAGAGTGCACTGTCACCACTGGGGATGCACTGCAGTGAGTCCAGAGAGTTCACTGGCACCACTGGGGATGCACTGCAGTGAGTCCAGAGAGTGCACTGGCACCACTGGAGATGCACTGCAGTGAGTCCGGAGAGTGCAGTGGCACCACTGGGGATGCAGTGCAGTGAGTCCAGAGAGTGCACTGTCACCACCACCGGGATGCAGCGCAGTGACTACAGAGAGTGCACTGTCACCACTGGGGATGCAGTGCAGTGACTCCAGAGAGTGCACTGGCACCACTGGGGATGCAGTGCAGTGAGTCCAGAGAGTGCACTGGCACCACCGGGGATGCAGTGCAGTGAGTCCAGAGATTGCACTGGCACCACTGGGGATGCACTGCAGTGAGTCCAGAGAGTGCAATGTCACCACTGGGGATGCAGTGCAGTGAGTCCAGAGAGTGCACTGTCACCACTGGGGATGCAGTGCAGTGAGTACAGAGAGTGCACTGGCACCACGGGGGATGCAGTGCAGTGAGTCCAGAAAGTGCACTGGCACCACTGGGGATGCAGTGCATTGAGTCCAGAGAGTGCACTGGCAGCACTGGGGATGCAGTGCAGTGAGTGCAGAGAGTGCACTGGCACCACTGGGGATGCACTGCAGAGAGGCCAGAGAGTGCACTGGCACCACTGGGGATGCACTGCAGAGAGGCCAGAGAGTGCACTGGCACCACAGGGTATACACTGCAGTGACTCAGATTGTGCACTGGCACCACTGGTGATGCATTGCAGTGAGTCCAGAGAGTGCACTGGCACCACTGGAGGTGCATTGCAGTCACTCCAGAAAGTGCATTGGTACCACTGCGGATGCACCCCGGTGAGTACAGAAAGTGCACTGGCACCACTGGGGATGCAGTGCGGTGAGTCCAGAGAGTGCACTGGCACCAATGGGGATGCAATGCAGTGAGTCCAGAGAGTGCACTGGCACCACTGGGGATGCAGTGCAGTGAGTCCAGAGAGTGCACAGGAACCACTGGGGATGCAGTGCAGAGAGTGCACTGGCACCACTGGGGATGCAGTGCAGTGAGGGCAGAGAATGCGCTAGCACAACAGGGGATGCAGTGTAGTGAGTCCAGAGAGTGCACTGGCACCACTGGAGGTGCACTGCAGTGACTCCAGAAAGTGCACTGGCACCACTGATGATGCACTCCGGTGAGTCCAGAAAGTGCACTGGCACCACTGGGGATGCAGTGCGGTGAGTCCAGAGAGTCCACTGGCACCACTGGGGTTGCACTGCAGTGAGTCCAGAGAGTGCACTGGCACCAATGGGGATGCAATGCAGTCAGTCCAGAGAGTGCACTGGCACCACTGGGGATGCAGTGCAGTGAGTCCAGAGAGTGCCCTGGCACCACTGGGGATGCAGTGCAGACAGTGCACAGGCACCACTGGGGATGCAGTGCAGTGAGTGCAGAGAATGCACTAGCACAATAGGGGATGCAGTGCAGTGAGTCCAGAGAGTGCACTGGCACCACTGGTGATGCACTGCAGTGAGTCCAGAGAGTGCACTGGCACCACTGGGGATGCACTGCAGTGAGTCCAGAGAATGCACTGGCACAATTGGGGATGCAGTGCAGTGAGTCCAGAGAATGCACTGGCACTAATGGGGATGCAGTGCACTGACTCGAAAAAGTGCATTGGCACCACTGCGGATGCACTCCGGTGAGTCCAGAGAGTTCACTGGCACCACTGGGGATGCACTGCAGTGACTCCAGAGACTCCACTGGCACCACTGGAGATGCACTGCAGTGAGTCCAGAGAGTGCACTGGCACCACTGGGGATGCACTGCAGTGAGTCCAGAGAGTGCACTGTCACCACCACCGGGATGCAGCGCAGTGACTACAGAGAGTGCACTGTCACCACTGGGGATGCAGTGCAGTGAGTCCAGAGAGTGCACTGGCACCACTGGGGATGCAGTGCAGTGAGTCCAGAGACTGCACTGGCACTGCTGGGGATGCAGTGCAGTGAGTCCAGAGAGTGCACTGGCTCCACTGGGGTTTTAGAGCAGTGAGACCAGAGAGTGCACAGGCGCCACTGGGGATGCGCTGCAGTGAGTCCAGAGAGTGCACTGGCACCACTGGTGATGCAGTGCAGTGAGTCCAGAGAGTGCACTGGCACCACTGGTAATGCAGCGCAGTGAGTGCAGAGAGTGCACTGGCACAAGAGCGCATGCACTGCAGTGAGTCCAGAGAGTGCACTGGCACCACTGGGGATGCAGTGCATTGAGTCCAGAGAGTGCATTGGCACCACTGGGGATGCACTGCAGTGAGTCCAGAGAGTGCACTGGCACCACTGGGGATGCAGATCAGTGAGTCTAGAGAGTGCACTGGCACAATTGGGGATGCAGTGCAGTGAGTCCAGAGAATGCACTGGCACTAATGGGGATGCAGTGCACTGACTCGAAAAAGTGCACTGGCACCACTGCGGATGCACCCCAGTGAGTCCGGAGAGTGCCCTGGCACCAATGGGGATGCAGTGCAGTGAGTCCAGAGAGTGCACTGGCACCACTGGGGATGCACTGCAGTGAGTCCAGAGAGTGCACTGGCAGCACTGGGGATGCAGCGCAGTGATTACAGAGAGTGCACTGTCACCACTGGGGATGCAGTGCAGTGAGTCCAGAGAGTCCACTGGCACCACTGGGGATGCAGTGCAGTGAGTCCAGAGAGTGCACTGGCACCACTGGGGATGCACTGCAGTGAGTCCAGAGAGTGCACTGGCACCACTGGGGATGCAGTGCAGTAAGTCCAGAGAGTGCACTGTCACCACTGAGGATGCAGCGCAGTGAGTCCAGAAAGTGCACTGGCACCACTGGGGATGCAGTGCAGTGAGTCCAGAGAGTGCACTGGCACCACTGGGGATGCACTGCAGTGAGTCCAGGGACTGCACTGGCACCACTGGAGATGCAGTGCAGTGACTCCAGAGAGTCCACTGGCACCACTGGGGATGCACTGCAGTGAGTCCAGAGAGTGCACTGGCACCACTGGGGATGCACTGCAGTGAGTCCAGAGAGTGCAGTGGCACCATTGGGGATGCAGTGCAGTGAGTCCAGAGAGTGCACTGGCACCACTGTGGATGCAGTGCAGTGAGTCCAGAGAGTGCACTGGCACCACTGGGGATGCACTGCAGTGAGTCCAGAGAGTGCACTGTCACCACTGGGGATGCAGTGCAGTGAGTGCAGAGAGTGCACTGGCACCACGGGGGATGCAGTGCAGTGAGTCCAGAAAGTGCACTGGCACCACTGGGGATGCAGTGCAGTGAGTCCAGAGAGTGCACTGGCAGCACTGGGGATGCAGTGCAGTGAGTGCAGAGAGTGCACTGGCACCACTGGGGATGCACTGCAGAGAGGCCAGAGAGTGCACTGGCACCACTGGGGATGCACTGCAGAGAGGCCAGAGAGTGCACTGGCACCACAGGTTATACACTGCATTGACTCAGATTGTGCACTGGCACCACTGGTGATGCATTGCAGTGAGTCCAGAGAGTGCACTGGCACCACTGGAGGTGCATTGCAGTCACTCCAGAAAGTGCACTGGCACCACTGCGGATGCACCCCGGTGAGTCCAGAAAGTGCACTGGCACCACTGGGGATGCAGTGCGGTGAGTCCAGAGAGTGCACTGGCACCAATGGGGATGCAATGCAGTGAGTCCAGAGAGTGCACTGGCACCACTGGGGATGCAGTGCAGTGAGTCCAGAGAGTGCACAGGCACCACTGGGGATGCAGTGCAGAGAGTGCACAGGCACCACTGGGGATGCAGTGCAGTGAGGGCAGAGAATGCACTAGGACAACAGGGGATGCAGTGCAGTGAGTCCAGAGAGTGCACTGGCACCACTGGTAATGCAGTGCAGTGAGTCCAGAGAGTGCACTGGCACCACTGGGGATGCACTGCAGTGAGTCCAGAGAGTGCACTGGCACCACTGGGGATGCACTGCAGTGAGTGCAGAGAATGCACTGGCACAAGTGGGGATGCAGTGCAGTGAGTCCAGAGAATGCACTGGCACTAATGGGGATGCAGTACACTGACTCGAAAAAGTGCACTGGCACCACTGCGGATGCACCCCGGTGAGTCCGGAGAGTGCCCTGGCACCAATGGTGATGCAGTGCAGTGAGTCCAGAGAGTGCACTGGCACCACTGGGGATGCAGTGCAGTGAGTCCAGAAAGTGCACTGTCACCACTGGGGATGGAGCGCAGTGATTACAGAGAGTGCACTGTCACCACTGGGGATGCACTGCAGTGAGTCCAGAGAGTTCACTGGCACCACTGGGGATGCACTGCAGTGAGTCCAGAGAGTGCACTGGCACCACTGGAGATGCACTGCAGTGAGTCCGGAGAGTGCAGTGGCACCACTGGGGATGCAGTGCAGTGAGTCCAGAGAGTGCACTGTCACCATCACCGGGATGCAGCGCAGTGACTACAGAGAGTGCACTGTCACCACTGGGGATGCAGTGCAGTGACTCCAGAGAGTGCACTGGCACCACTGGGGATGCAGTGCAGTGAGTCCAGAGAGTGCACTGGCACCACCGGGGATGCAGTGCAGTGAGTCCAGAGAGTGCACTGGCACCGCTGGGGATGCAGTGCAGTGAGTCCAGAGAGTGCACTGGCTCCACTGGGTTTTTAGTGCAGTGAGACCAGAGAGTGCACAGGCACCACTAGGGATGCGCTGCAGTGAGTCCAGAGAGTGCACTGGCACCACTGGGGATGCACTGCAGTGAGTCCAGAGAGTGTACTGGCACCAGTGGGGATGGAGTGCAGTGAGTCCAGAGAATGCACTGGCACCACTGGGGATGCAGTGCAGTGAGTCCAGAGAGTGCACTGGCACCACTGAGGATGCAGCGCAGTGAGTGCAGAGAGTGCACTGGCACAAGAGCGGATGCACTGCAGTGAGTCCAGAGAGTGCACTGGCACCTTGGGGATGCAGTGCAGTGAGTCCAGAGAGTGCACTGGCACCACTGGGGATGCACTGCAGTGAGTCCAGAGAGTGCACTGTCACCACTGGGGATGCAGCGCAGTGATTACAGAGAGTGCACTGGAACCACTGGGGATGCACTGCAGTGAGTCCAGAGAGTTCACTGGCACCACTGGGGATGCAGTGCAGTGAGTCCAGAGAGTGCACTGGCACCAGTGGGGATGCACTGCAGTGAGTCCAGAGAGTGCACTGTAACCACCACCGGGATGCAGCGCAGTGACTACAGAGAGTGCACTGTCACCACTGGGGATGCAGTGCAGTGAGTCCAGAGAGTGCACTGGCACCACTGGGGATGCAGCGCAGTGAGTCCAGAGAGTGCACTGGCACCACCGGGGATGCAGTGCAGTGAGTCCAGAGAGTGCACTGGCATTGCTGGGGATGCACTGCAGTGAGTCCAGAGAGTGCACTGGCTCCACTGGTGTTTTAGTGCAGTGAGACCAGAGAGTGCACAGGCACCACTGGGGATGCGCTTCAGTGAGTCCAGAGAGTGCACTGGCACCACTGGGGATGCAGTGCAGTGAGTCCAGAGAGTGTACTGGCACCAGTGGGGATGCAGTGCAGTGAGTCCAGAGAGTGCACTGGCACCAATGAGGATGCAGCGCAGTGAGTGCAGAGAGTGCACTGGCACAAGAGCGGATGCACTGCAGTGAGTCCAGAGAGTGCACTGGCACCACTGGGGATGCAGTGCAGTGAGTCCAGAGAGTGCACTGGCACCACTGGGGATGCAGTGCAGTGAGTCCAGAGAGTGCACTGGCACCACTGGGGATGCAGTTCAGTGAGTCTAGAGAGTGCACTGGCACAATTGGGGATGCACTGCAGTGAGTCCAGAGAATGCACTGGCACTAATGGGGATGCAGTGCACTGATCCGAAAAAGTGCACTGGCACCACTGCGGATGCACCCCGGTGAGTCCGGAGAGTGCCCTGGCACCACTGGGGATGCACTGCAGTGAGTCCAGAGAGTGCACTGGCACCACTGGGGATGCAGTGCAGTGAGTCCAGAGAGTGCACTGTCACCACTGGGGATGCAGCGCAGTGATTACAGAGAGTGCACTGTCACCACAGGGGATGCAGTGCAGTGAGTCCAGAGAGTCCACTGGCACCACTGCGGATGCACTGCAGTGAGTGCAGAGAGTGCACTGGCACCACTGGGGGTGCACTGCAGTGAGTCCAGAGAGTGCACTGGCACCACTGGGGATGCAGTGCAGTAAGTCCAGAGAGTGCACTGTCACCACTGGGGATGCAGCGCGGTGAGTCCGGAGAGTGCCCTGGCACCACTGGGGATGCACTGCACTGAGTCCAGAGAGTGCACTGGCACCACTGGGGATGCACTGCAGTGAGTCCAGAGACTGCACTGGCACCACTGGGGATGCAGTGCAATGACTCCAGAGAGTCCACTGGCACCACTTGGGATGCACTGCAGTGAGTCCAGAGAGTGCACTGGCACCACTGGGGATGCACTGCAGTGAGTCCAGAGAGTGCATTGGCACCATTGGGGATGCAGTGCAGTGAGTCCAGAGAGTGCACTGGCACCACTGGGGATGTAGTGCAGTGAGTCCAGAGAGTGCACTGTCAGCACAGGGGATGCAGTGCAGTGAGTCCAGAGAGTGCACTGGCACCACTGGGGATGCACTGCAGTGAGTCCAGAGAGTGCAATGTCACCACTGGGGATGCAGCGCAGTGACCTCAGAGAGCGCACTGTCACCACTGGGGATGCAGTGCAGTGAGTGCAGAGAGTGCACTGGCACCACTGGGGATGCAGTGCAGTGAGTCCAGAGAGTGCACTGGCACCACTGGGGATGCAGTGCAGTGAGTCCAGAGAGTGCACTGGCTCCACTGGTGATGCACTGCAGTGAGTCCAGCTACTGCATAGGCACCATTGGGGATGCAGTGCAGTGAGTCCAGAGAGTGCACTGGCACCACTGGGGATGCACTGCAGTGAGTCCAGAGAGTGCATTGGCACCACTGGGGATGCAGTGCAGTGAGTGCAGAGAGTGCACTGGCACCACTGGGGATGCAGTGCAGTGAGTCCAGAGAGTGCACTGGCACCACTGGGGATGCAGTGCAGTGAGTCCAGAGAGTGCACTGGCACCACTGGTGATGCAGTGCAGTGAGTCCAGAGAATGCACTGGCACCACTGGGAATGCAGTGCAGTGAGTCCAGAGAGTGCACTGGCACCACTGGGGATGCAGTGCAGTGAGTCCAGAGAGTGCACTGGCACCACTGGGGATGCAGTGCAGTGAGTCCAGAGAGTGCACTGGCACCACTGGGGATGCAGTGCAGTGAGTCCAGAGAGTGTATTGGCACCACTGGGGATGCAGTGCAGTGAGTCCAGAGAGTGCACTGGCACCAATGAGGATGCAGCGCAGTGAGTGCAGAGAGTGGACTGGCACAATAGCGGATGCACTGCAGTGAGTCCAGAGAGTGCACTGGCACCACTGGGGATGCAGTGCAGTGAGTCCAGAGAGTGCACTGGCACCACTGGGGATGCAGTTCAGTGAGTCTAGAGAGTGCACTGGCACAATTGGGGATGCACTGCAGTGAGTCCAGAGAATGCACTGGCACTAATGGGGATGCAGTGCACTGACTCGAAAAAGTGCACTGGCACCACTGCGGATGCACCCCGGTGAGTCCGGAGAGTGCCCTGGCACCACTGGGGATGCACTGCAGTGAGTCCAGAGAGTGCACTGGCACCACTGCGGATGCAGTGCAGTGAGTCCAGAGAGTGCACTGGCACCACTGGGGATGCAGCGCAGTGATTACAGAGAGTGCACTGTCACCACAGGGGATGCAGTGCAGTGAGTCCAGAGAGTCCACTGGCACCACTGCGGATGCACTGCAGTGAGTGCAGAGAGTGCACTGGCACCACTGGGGATGCACTGCAGTGAGTCCAGAGAGTGCACTGGCACCACTGGGGATGCAGTGCAGTAAGTCCAGAGAGTGCACTGTCACCACTGGGGATGCAGCGCGGTGAGTCCGGAGAGTGCCCTGGCACCACTGGGGATGCACTGCACTGAGTCCAGAGAGTGCACTGGCACCACTGGGGATGCACTGCAGTGAGTCCAGAGACTGCACTGGCACCACTGGGGATGCAGTGCAATGACTCCAGAGAGTCCACTGGCACCACTGGGGATGCACTGCAGTGAGTCCAGAGAGTGCACTGGCACCACTGGGGATGCACTGCAGTGAGTCCAGAGAGTGCAGTGGCACCATTGGGGATGCAGTGCAGTGAGTCCAGAGAGTGCACTGGCACCACTGGGGATGTAGTGCAGTGAGTCCAGAGAGTGCACTGTCAGCACTGGGGATGCAGTGCAGTGAGTCCAGAGACTGCACTGGCACCACTGGGGATGCACTGCAGTGAGTCCAGAGAGTGCAATGTCACCACTGGGGATGCAGCGCAGTGACCTCAGAGAGCGCACTGTCACCACTGGGGATGCAGTGCAGTGAGTGCAGAGAGTGCACTGGCACCACTGGGGATGCAGTGCAGTGAGTCCAGAGAGTGGACTGGCACCACTGGGGATGCAGTGCAGTGAGTACAGAGAGTGCACTGGCAGCACTGGTGATGCACTGCAGTGAGTCCAGCTACTGCACAGGCACCATTGGGGATGCAGTGCAGTGAGTCCAGAGAGTGCACTGGCACCACTGGGGATGCACTGCAGTGAGTCCAGAGAGTGCATTGGCACCACTGGGGATGCAGTGCAGTGAGTGCAGAGAGTGCACTGGCACCACTGGGGATGCAGTGCAGTGAGTCCAGAGAGTGCACTGTCACCACTGGGGATGCAGTGCAGTGAGTCCAGAGAGTGCACTGGCACCACTGGTGATGCAGTGCAGTGAGTCCAGAGAATGCACTGGCACCACTGGGAATGCAGTGCAGTGACTCCAGAGAGTGCACTGTCACCACTGGGGATGCAGTGCTGTGAGTGCAGAGAGTGCACTGGCACCACTGGGGATTCAGTGCAGTGAGTCCAGAGAGTGCACTGGCACCTTAGGGATGCAGTGCAGTGAGTACAGAGAGTGCACTGGCACCAGTGGGGATGCAGTGCAGTGAGTCCAGAGAGTGCACTGGCACCACTGGGGATGCAGTGCAGTGAGTCCAGAGAGTGCACTGGCACCAGTGGGGATGCAGTGCAGTGAGTAAATAGAGTGCACTGGCACCACTGGGGATGCAGTGCAGTTAGTCCAGGCAGTGCACTGGCACCACTGGGGATGCAGTGCAGTGAGTCCAGAGAGTGCACTGGCACCACTGGGGATGCACCCCGGTGAGTCCATGAAGTGCACTGGCACCACTGGGGATGCAGTGCAGTGAGTCCAGAGAGTGCACTGGCACCACTGGGGATGCAGTGCAGTGAGTCCAGAGAGTGCACTGGCACCACTGGGGATGCAGTGCAGTGAGTCCAGGGAGTGCACTGGCACCACTGGGGTTGCAGTGCAGTGAGTCCAGAGAGTGCTCTGGCACCACTGCGGATGCAGTTCAGTGAGTCCAGGGAGTTCACTGGCACCACTGGGGATGCAGTGCAGTGAGTCCAGGGAGTGCACTGGCACCACTGGGGATGCAGTGCAGTGACTCCAGAGAGTGCACTGGCACCAGTGTGGATGCAGTGCAGTGAGTCCAGGGAGTGCACTGGCACCACTGGGGATGCAGTGCAGTGAGTCCAGGGAGTGCACTGGCTCCACAGGGGATGCAGTGCAGTGAGTCCAGGGAGTGCACTGGCACCACTGGGGATGCAGTGCAGTGAGTCCAGAGAGTGCACTGGCACCACTGGGGATACACCCCGGTGAGTCCAGGGAGTGCACTGGCACCACTGGGGATGCAGTGCAGTGAGTCCAGAGAGTGCACTGGCACCACTGGGGATGCACCCCGGTGAGTCCAGGGAGTGCACTGGCACCACTGGGGATGCAGTGCAGTGACTCCAGAGAGTGCACTGGCACCAGTGTGGATGCAGTGCAGTGAGTCCAGGGAGTGCACTGGCACCACTGGGGATGCAGTGCAGTGAGTCCAGGGAGTGCACTGGCACCACAGGGGATGCAGTTCAGTGAGTCCAGGGAGTTCACTGGCACCACTGGGGATGCAGTGCAGTGAGTCCAGGGAGTGCACTGGCACCACTGGGGATGCAGTGCAGTGACTCCAGAGAGTGCACTGGCACCAGTGTGGATGCAGTGCAGTGAGTCCAGGGAGTGCACTGGCACCACTGGGGATGCAGTGCAGTGAGTCCAGGGAGTGCACTGGCACCACAGGGGATGCAGTGCAGTGAGTCCAGGGAGTGCACTGGCACCACTGGGGATGCAGTGCAGTGAGTCCAGAGAGTGCACTGGCACCACTGGGGATACACCCCGGTGAGTCCAGGGAGTGCACTGGCACCACTGGGGATGCAGTGCAGTGAGTCCAGAGAGTGCACTGGCACCACTGGGGATGCACCCCGGTGAGTCCAGGGAGTGCACTGGCACCACTGCGGATGCAGTGCAGTGAGTCCAGGGAGTGCACTGGCACCGCTGGGGATGCAGTGCAGTGAGTCCAGAGAGTGCACTGGCACCACTGGGGATACACCCCGGTGAGTCCAGGGAGTGCACTGGCACCACTGGGGATGCAGTGCAGTGAGTCCAGAGAGTGCACTGGCACCACTGGGGATGCACCCCGGTGAGTCCAGGGAGTGCACTGGCACCACTGCGGATGCAGTGCAGTGAGTCCAGGGAGTGCACTGGCACCGCTGGGGATGCAGTGCAGTGAGTCCAGAGAGTGCACTGGCACCACTGGGGATGCACCCCGGTGAGTCCAGGGAGTGCACTGGCACCACTGCGGATGCAGTGCAGTGAGTCCAGGGAGTGCACTGGCACCGCTGGGGATGCAGTGCAGTGAGTCCAGAGAGTGCACTGGCACCAGTGGGGATGCAGTGCAGTGAGTCCAGAGAGTGCACTGGCACCACTGCGGATGCAGTGCAGTGAGTCCAGGAGTGCACTGACACCACTGGGGATGCAGTGCAGTGAGTCCAGAGAGTGCACTGGCACCACTGGGGATGCAGTGCAGTGAGTCCAGGGAGTGCACTGGCACCATTGGGGATGCAGTGCAGTGAGTCGAGGGAGTGCACTGTCAGCACTGGGGATGCAGTGCAGTGAGTCCAGAGAGTGCACTGGCACCACTGGGGATGCACTGCAGTGAGTCCAGAGAGTGCACTGGCACCACTGGGGATGCAGTGCAGTGAGTCCAGGGAGTGTACTGGCACCGCTGGGGATGCAGTGCAGTGAGTCCAGAGAGTGCACTGGCACCACTGGGGATGCAGTGCAGTGAGTCCAGGGAGTGCACTGGCACCACTGGGGATGCAGTGCAGTGAGTCCAGGGAGTGCACTGGCACCACTGGGGATGCAGTGCAGTGAATCCAGAGAGTGCACTGGAACCACTGGGGATGCAGTGCAGTGAGTCCAGGGAGTGTACTGGCACCACTGGGTATGCAGTGCAGTGAGTCCAGAGAGTGCACTGGCACCACTGCGGATGTAGTGCAGTGAGTCCAGGGAGTGCACTGGCACCACTGGGGATGCAGTGCAGTGAGTCCAGGGAGTGCACTGGCACCACTGGGGATGCAGTGCAGTGAGTCCAGAGAGTGCACTGGCACCAGTGGGGATGCAGTGCAGTGAGTCCAGAGGGTGCACTGGCACCACTGGGGATGCACCCCGGTGAGTCCATGAAGTGCACTGGCACCACTGGGGATGCAGTGCAGTGAGTCCAGAGAGTGCACTGGCAGCACTGGGGATGCACCCTGGTGAGTCCAGAGAGTGCACTGGCACCACTGGGGATGCACCCCGGTGAGTCCAGGGAGTGCACTGGCACCACTGGGGATGCAGTTCAGTGAGTCCAGGGAGTGCACTGGCACCAGTGGGGATGCAGTGCAGTGAGTCCAGAGAGTGCACTGGCACCACTGGGGATGCAGTGCAGTGAGTCCAGGGAGTGCACTGGCACCACTCGGGATGCACCCCGGAGAGTCCAGGGAGTGTACTGGCACCACTGGTGATGCAGTGCAGTGAGTCCAGAGAGTGCACTGGCACCACTGGGGATGCAGTGCAGTGAGTCCAGAGAGTGCTCTGGCACCACTGGGGATGCAGTGCAGTGAGTCCAGGGAGTGCACTGGCACCACTGGGGATGCAGTGCAGTGAGTCCAGAGAGTGCACTGGCACCCTGGGGATGCAGTGCAGTGAGTCCAGGGAGTGCACTGGCACCACTGGGGATGCACCCCTGTGAGTCCAGGGAGTGCACTGGCACCACTGGGGATGCAGTGCAGTGAGTCTAGGGAGTGCACTGGCACCACTGGGGATGCAGTGCAGTGAGTAAAGAGAGTATACTGGCACCACTGGTGATGCAGTGCAGTGAGTCCAGGGAGTGCACTGGCACCACTGGGGATGCAGTGCAGTGAGTCCAGAGAGTGCACTGGCCCCACTGGGGATGCAGTGCAGTGAGTCCAGGGAGTGCACTGGCACCACTGGGGATGCAGTTCAGTGAGTCCAGGGAGTGCACTGGCACCACTGGAGATGCACTGCAGTGAGTCCAGAGAGTGCACTGGCACCACTGGGGATGCAGTGCAGTGAGTCCAGAGAGTGCACTGGCACCACTGGGGATGCACTGCAGTGAGTCCAGAGAGTGCACTGGCACCACTGGGGATGCAGTGCAGTGAGTCCAGGGAGTGCACTGGCACCACTGGGGATGCAGTGTAGTGAGTCCAGGGAGTGCACTGGCACCACTGGGGATGCAGTGCAGTGAGTCCAGAGAGTGCACTGGCACCACTGGGGATGCATTGCAGTGAGTCAAGGAGTGCACTGGCACCACAGGGGATGCAGTGGAGTGAGGAAAGAGAGTGCTCTGGCACCATTGCGGATGCAGTGCAGTGAGTCCAGGGAGTGCACTGGCACCACTGGGGATGCAGTGCAGTGAGTCCAGGGAGTGCACTGTCAGCACTGGGGATGCAGTGCAGTGAGTCCAGAGAGTGCACTGGCACCACTGGGGATGCAGTGCAGTGAGTCCAGGGAGTGCACTGGCACCACTGGGGATGCAGTGCAGTGAGTCCAGATAGTGCACTGGCACCACTGGGGATGCAGTGCAATGAATCCAGGGAGTGCACTGACACCACTGGGGATGCAGTGCAGTGAGTCCAGAGAGTGCACTGGCACCACTGGGGATGCACCCCGGAGAGTCCAGGGAGAGTACTGGTACCACTGGGAATGCAGTGCAGTGAGTCCAGAGAGTGCACTGGCACCACTGGGGATGCAGTGCAGTGAGTCCAGGGAGTGCACTGGCACCACTGGGGTTGCAGTGCAGTGAGTCCAGAGAGTGCTCTGGCACCACTGCGGATGCAGTTCAGTGAGTCCAGGGAGTTCACTGGCACCACTGGGGATGCAGTGCAGTGAGTCCAGGGAGTGCACTGGCACCACTGGGGATGCAGTGCAGTGAGTCCAGAGAGTGCACTGGCACCAGTGTGGATGCAGTGCAGTGAGTCCAGGGAGTGCACTGGCACCACTGGGGATGCAGTGCAGTGAGTCCAGGGAGTGCACTGGCACCACTGGGGATGCAGTGCAGTGAGTCCAGAGAGTGCACTGGCACCACTGGGGATACACCCCGGTGAGTCCAGGGAGTGCACTGGCACCACTGGGGATGCAGTGCAGTGAGTCCAGAGAGTGCACTGGCACCACTGGGGATGCACCCCGGTGAGTCCAGAGAGTGCACTGGAACCACTGCGGATGCAGTGCAGTGAGTCCAGAGAGTGCACTGGCACCACTGGGGATGCAGTGCAGTGAGTCCAGGGAGTGCACTGGCACCGCTGGGGATGCAGTGCAGTGAGTCCAGAGAGTGCACTGGCACCACTGGGGATGCACCCCGGTGAGTCCATGAAGTGCACTGGCACCAGTGGGGATGCAGTGCAGTGAGTCCAGAGAGTGCACTGGCACCACTGGGGATGCAGTGCAGTGAGTCCAGGAGTGCACTGACACCACTGGGGATGCAGTGCAGTGAGTCCAGAGAGTGCACTGGCACCACTGTGGATGCAGTGCAGTGAGTCCAGGGAGTGCACTGGCACCATTGGGGATGCAGTGCAGTGAGTCGAGGGAGTGCACTGTCAGCACTGGGGATGCAGTGCAGTGAGTCCAGAGAGTGCACTGGCACCACTGGGGATGCAGTGCAGTGAGTCCAGGGATTGCACTGGCACCACTGGGGATGCAGTGCAGTGAGTCCAGAGAGTGCACTGGCACCAATGGGGATGCAGTGCAGTGAGTCCAGGGAGTGTACTGGCACCGCTGGGGATGCAGTGCAGTGAGTCCAGAGAGTGCACTGGCACCACTGGGGATGCAGTGCAGTGAGTGCAGGGAGTGCACTGGCACCACTGGGGATGCAGTGCAGTGAGTCCAGGGAGTGCACTGGCACCACTGGGGATGCAGTGCAGTGAGTCCAGGGAGTACACTGGCACCACTGGGGATGCAGTGCAGTGAGTCCAGGGAGTGCACTGGCACCACTGGGGATGCAGTGCAGTGAATCCAGAGAGTGCACTGGAACCACTGGGGATGCAGTGCAGTGAGTCCAGGGAGTGTACTGGCACCACTGGGTATGCAGTGCAGTGAGTCCAGAGAGTGCACTGGCACCACTGCGGATGTAGTGCAGTGAGTCCAGGGAGTGCACTGGCACCACTGGGGATGCAGTGCAGTGAGTCCAGGGAGTGCACTGGCACCACTGGGGATGCAGTGCAGTGAGTCCAGAGAGTGCACTGGCACCAGTGGGGATGCAGTGCAGTGAGTCCAGAGGGTGCACTGGCACCACTGGGGATGCACCCCGGTGAGTCCATGAAGTGCACTGGCACCACTGGGGATGCAGTGCAGTGAGTCCAGAGAGTGCACTGGCAGCACTGGGGATGCACCCTGGTGAGTCCAGAGAGTGCACTGGCACCACTGGGGATGCACCCCGGTGAGTCCAGGGAGTGCACTGGCACCACTGGGGATGCAGTTCAGTGAGTCCAGGGAGTGCACTGGCACCAGTGGGGATGCAGTGCAGTGAGTCCAGAGAGTGCACTGGCACCACTGGGGATGCAGTGCAGTGAGTCCAGGGAGTGCACTGGCACCACTCGGGATGCACCCCGGAGAGTCCAGGGAGTGTACTGGCACCACTGGTGATGCAGTGCAGTGAGTCCAGAGAGTGCACTGGCACCACTGGGGATGCAGTGCAGTGAGTCCAGAGAGTGCTCTGGCACCACTGCGGATGCAGTGCAGTGAGTCCAGGGAGTGCACTGGCACCACTGGGGATGCAGTGCAGTGAGTCCAGAGAGTGCACTGGCACCCTGGGGATGCAGTGCAGTGAGTCCAGGGAGTGCACTGGCACCACTGGGGATGCACCCCTGTGAGTCCAGGGAGTGCACTGGCACCACTGGGGATGCAGTGCAGTGAGTCTAGGGAGTGCACTGGCACCACTGGGGATGCAGTGCAGTGAGTAAAGAGAGTATACTGGCACCACTGGTGATGCAGTGCAGTGAGTCCAGGGAGTGCACTGGCACCACTGGGGATGCAGTGCAGTGAGTCCAGAGAGTGCACTGGCCCCACTGGGGATGCAGTGCAGTGAGTCCAGGGAGTGCACTGGCACCACTGGGGATGCAGTTCAGTGAGTCCAGGGAGTGCACTGGCACCACTGGAGATGCACTGCAGTGAGTCCAGAGAGTGCACTGGCACCACTGGGGATGCAGTGCAGTGAGTCCAGAGAGTGCACTGGCACCACTGGGGATGCACTGAAGTGAGTCCAGAGAGTGCACTGGCACCACTGGGGATGCAGTGCAGTGAGTCCAGGGAGTGCACTGGCACCACTGGGGATGCAGTGTAGTGAGTCCAGGGAGTGCACTGGCACCACTGGGGATGCAGTGCAGTGAGTCCAGAGAGTGCACTGGCACCACTGGGGATGCATTGCAGTGAGTCAAGGAGTGCACTGGCACCACAGGGGATGCAGTGGAGTGAGGAAAGAGAGTGCTCTGGCACCACTGCGGATGCAGTGCAGTGAGTCCAGGGAGTGCACTGGCACCACTGGGGATGCAGTGCAGTGAGTCCAGGGAGTGCACTGTCAGCACTGGGGATGCAGTGCAGTGAGTCCAGAGAGTGCACTGGCACCACTGGGGATGCAGTGCAATGAATCCAGGGAGTGCACTGACACCACTGGGGATGCAGTGCAGTGAGTCCAGAGAGTGCACTGGCACCACTGGGGATGCAGTGCAATGAATCCAGGGAGTGCACTGACACCACTGGGGATGCAGTGCAGTGAGTCCAGAGAGTGCACTGGCACCACTGGGGATGCACCCCGGAGAGTCCAGGGAGAGTACTGGTACCACTGGGAATGCAGTGCAGTGAGTCCAGAGAGTGCACTGGCACCAGTGGGGATGCAGTGCAGTGAGTCCAGGGAGTGCACTGGCACCACTGGGGATGCAGTGCAGTGAGTCCAGGGAGTGCACTGGCACCAGTGGGGATGCAGTGCAGTGACTCCAGAGAGTGCATTGGCACCACTGGGGATGCAGTGCAGTGATTCCAGAGAGTGCACTGGCACCACTGGGGATGCACTGCAGTGAGTCCAGATAGTGCACTGGCACCACTGGGGATGCAGTGCAATGAATCCAGGGAGTGCACTGACACCACTGGGGATGCAGTGAAGTGAGTCCAGAGAGTGCACTGGCACCACTGGGGATGCACACCGGAGAGTCCAGGGAGAGTACTGGTACCACTGGGAATGCAGTGCAGTGAGTCCAGAGAGTGCACTGGCACCAGTGGGGATGCAGTGCAGTGAGTCCAGGGAGTGCACTGGCACCACTGGGGATGCACTGTGGTGACTCGAAAGAGTGCACTGGCACCACTGGGGATGCACCGCGGTGACTCCAGAGAGTGCACTGGCACCACAGGGGATGCACCCCGGTGACTCCAGAGAGTGCACTGGCACCACTGGGGACGCACCCCGGAGAGTTCAGAGAGTGCACTGGCACCACTGGGGAGGCACTGTGGTGACTCGAAAGAGTGCACTGGCACCACTGGGGATGCACTGCAGTGACTCCAGAGAGTGCACTGGCACCACAGGGGATGCACTGCAGTGAGTCCAGAGAGTGCACTGGCACCACTGGGGTTGCACTGCAGTGACTCCAGAGAGTGCACTGGCACCACAGGGGATGCACCGCGGTGACTCCAGAGAGTGCACTGGCACCATTGGGGATGCACTGCAGTGAGTCCAGAGATTGCACTGGCAGCACTGGGGATGCACCGCCGTGAATCCAGAGAGTGCGCGGCACCACTGGGGATGCACCGCCGTGAATCCAGAGAGTGCACTGGCACCACTGGGGATGCACTGCAGTTACTCCAGAGAGTGCACTGGCACCACTGGGTATGCACCACGGTGACTCCAGAGAGCGCACTGGCACTACTGGGGATACACTGCGGTGACTCCAGAGAGTGCACTGGCACCACTGGGGATGCACCCCAGGGACTCCAGAGAGTGCATTGGGACTACTGGAGATGCACTGCGGTGAGTCCAGAGAGTGCACTGGCACCACTGGTGATGCACCTTGGTGAGTCCAGAGAGTGCACTGGCACCACTGGGGGTGCACCCTGGTGACTCCAGGGAGTGCACTGGCACCACTGGGGATGCCCCACGGGGACTCCAGGGAGTGCATTGGCAGCACTGGGCATGCACCCCGGGGACTCCAGAGAGTGCACTGGCACCACTGGGAATGCACCCCGGTGACTCCAGAGAGTGCACTGGAACCACTGGGGACACACCCTGGTGAGTCCAGAGAGTGCACTGGCACCACTGGGGGTGCACTGCGGTGACTCCGGAGAGTGCACTGGCACCACTGGGGATGCACCCCGGGGACTAATGGGAGTGTACTGGCACCACTGGGGATGCACCCCGGGGACTCTAGGGAGTGCACTGGCACCACTGGGGATGCACCCCGGTGAGTCCAGAGAGTGCACTGGCACCACTGGGGATGCAGTTCAGTAAGTCCAGGAGTGCACTGGCACCACTGGGGATGCAGTGCAGTGAGTCCAGAGAGTGCACTGGCACCACTGGGGATGCACCCCGGTGAGTCCAGGGAGTGCACTGGCACCACTGCGGATGCAGTGCAGTGACTCCAGAGAGTGCACTGGCACCAGTGGGGATGCAGTGCAGTGAGTCCAGGGAGTGCACTGGCACCGCTGGGGATGCAGTGAAGTGAGTCCAGAGAGTGCACTGGCACTACTGGGGATGCACCCCGGTGAGTCCATGAAGTGCACTGGCACCACTGGGGATGCAGTGCAGTGAGTCCAGAGATTGCAGTGGCACCACTGGGGATGCAGTGCAGTGAGTCCAGGGAGTGCACTGGCACCACTGGGGATGCAGTGCAGTGAGTCCAGGGAGTGCACTGGCACCACTGGGGATGCACTGGTGAGTCCAGGGAGTGCACTGGCACCACTGGGGATGCAGTGCAGTGAGTCCAGAGAGTGCACTGGCACCACTGGGGATGCAGTGCAGTGAGTCCAGAGAGTGCTCTGGCACCACTGGGGATGCAGTGCAGTGACTCCAGAGAGTGCACTGGCACCACTGGGGATGCACCCCGGAGAGTCCATGAAGTGCTCTGGCACCACTGCGGATGCAGTGCAGTGAGTCCAGGGAGTGCACTGGCACCACTGGGGATGCAGTGCAGTGAGTCCAGGGAGTGCACTGGCACCAGTGGGGATGCAGTGCAGTGCGTCCAGAGAGTGCACTGGCACCACTGGGGATGCAGTGCAGTGAGTCCAGAGAGTGCACTGGCACCACTGGGGATGCAGTGCAGTGAGTCCATGAAGTGCACTGGCACCACTGGGGATGCAGTGCAGTGAGTCCAGAAAGTGCACTGGCACCACTGGGGATGCAGTGTAGTGAGTCCAGAGAGTGCACTGGCACCACTGGGGATGCAGAGCAGTGATTCCAGAGAGTGCACTGGCACCACTGGGGATGCACCTCAGTGAGTCCAGAGAGGGCACTGGCACCAGTGGGGTTGCACCCCGGTGAGTCCAGGGAGTGCACTGGCCCCACTGGGGATGCAGTGCAGTGAGTCCAGGGAGTGCACTGACACCAGTGGGGATGCAGTGCAGTGAGTCCAGAGAGTGCACTGGCACCACTGGGGATGCACTGCAGTGAGTCCAGGGAGTGCACTGGCACCACTGGGGATGCAGTGCAGTGAGTAAAGAGAGTGCACTGGCACCACTGGGGATGCACTGCAGTGAATCCAGGGAGTGCAGTGGCACCACTGGGGATGCAGTGCAGTGAGTCCAGAGAGTGCACTGGCACCACTGGGGATGCAGTGCAGTGAGTCCAGGTAGTGCACTGGAACCACTGCGGATGCAGTGCAGTGAGTCCAGAGAGTGCACTGGCACCACTGGGGATGCAGTGCAGTGAGTCCAGGGAGTGCACTGGCACCACTGGGGATGCACCACCGTGAGTCCAGGGAGTGCACTGGCACCACTGGGGATGCAGTGCAGTGAGTCTAGGGAGTGCACTGGCACCACTGGGGATGCAGTGCAGTGAGTCAAGGGAGTGCACTAGAACCACTGGGGATGCAGTGCAGTGAGTCCAGAGAGTGCACTGGCACCACTGGGGATGCAGTGCAGTGAGTCCAGGGAGTGCACTGGCACCACTGGGGATGCAGCGCAGTGAGTCCAGAGAGTGCACTGGCACCACTGGGGATGCACTCCGGTGAGTCCAGAGAGGGCACTGGCACCACTGGGGATGCACCCTGGTGAGTCCAGAGAGTGCACGGGCACCACTGGGGATGCAGTGCAGTGAGTCCAGAGAGTGCACTGGCACCACTGGGGAGGTAGTGCATGGAGTCCAGGGAGTGCACTGGCACCACTAGGGATGCACTGCAGTGAGTCCAGGGAGTGCACTGGCACCACTGGGGATGCAGTGCAGTGAGTCCAGAGAGTGCACTGGCACCACTGGGGATGCACCCCGGAGAGTCCAGGGAGAGTACTGGTACCAATGGGAATGCAGTGCAGTGAGTCCAGAGAGTGCACTGGCACCAGTGGGGATGCAGTGCAGTGAGTCCAGGGAGTGCACTGGCACCACTGGGGATGCAGTGCAGTGAGTCCAGAGAGTGCACTGGCACCACTGGGGATGCATTGCAGTGAGTCCAGAGAGTGCACTGGCACCACTAGGGATGCAGTCCAGTGAATCTAGGGAGTGCACTGGCACCACTGGGGATGCAGTGCAGTGAGTCCAGAGAGTGCTCTGGCACCACTGCGGATGCAGTGCAGTGAGTCCAGGGAGTGCACTGGCACCACTGCGGATGCAGTGCAGTGAGTCCAGGGAGTGCACTGGCACCACTGGGGATGCAGTGCAGTGAGTCCAGGGAGTGCACTGGCACCACTGGGGATGCACCCCGGTGAGTCCAGGGAGTGCACTGGCACCACTGGGGATGCAGTGCAGTGAGTCCAGAGAGTGCACTGGCACCACTGGGGATGCACCCCGGTGAGTCCAGGGAGTGCACTGGCACCACTGGGGATGCAGTGCAGTGAGTCCAGAGAGTGCACTGGCACCACTGGGGATGCAGTGCAGTGAGTCCAGGGAGTGCACTGGCATCACTAGGGATGCAGTGAAGTGAGTCCAGAGAGTGCACTGGCACCACTGGTGATGCACCCCGGCGAGTCCATGAAGTGCACTGGCACCAGTGGGGATGCAGTGCAGTGAGTCCAGAGAGTGCACTGGCACCAGTGGGGAGGCAGTGCAGTGAGTCCAGGAGTGCACTGACACCACTGGGGATGCAGTGCAGTGAGTCCAGAGAGTGCACTGGCACCAATGGGGATGCAGTGCAGTGAGTCCAGAGAGTGCACTGGCACCACTGGGGATGCAGTGCAGTGAATCCAGGGAGTGCACTGGGACTACTGGGGATGCAGTGCAGTGAGTCCAGGGAGTGCACTGGCACCACTGGGGATGCACCCCGGAAAGTCCAGGGAGTGTACTGGCACCACTGGGGATGCAGTGCAGTGAGTCCAGAGAGTGCACTGACACCACTGGGGATGCAGTGTAGTGAGTCCAGGGAGTGCACTGGCACCACTGGGGATGCAGTGCAGTGAGTCCAGGGAGTGCACTGGCACCACTGGGGATGCAGTGCAGTGAGTCCAGGGAGTACACGGGCACCACTGGGGATGCAGTGCAGTGAGTACAGAGAGTGCTCTGGCACCACTGGGGATGCAGTGCAGTGAGTCCAGGGAGTGCACTGGCACCACTGGGGATACAGTCCAGTGAGTCCAGAGAGTGCTCTGGAACCACCTCGGATGCATTGCAGTGAGTACAGAGAGTGCACTGCCACCACTGGGGATGCAGTGCAGTGAGTCCAGGGAGTGCACTGGCACCACTGGGGATGCAGTGCAGTGAGTCCAGAGAGTGCACTGGCACCACTGGGGATGCAGTGCAGTGAGTCGAGATAGTGCACTGGCACCACTGGGGATGCAGTGCAGTGAATCCAGGGAGTGCACTGGCACTACTCGGGATGCACCCCGGTGAGTCCATGAAGTGCACTGGCACCACTGGGGATGCAGTGCAGTGAGTCCAGAGAGTGCACTGGCACCACTGGGGATGCAGTGCAGTGAGTCCAGAGAGTGCACTGGCACCACTGGGGATGCAGTGCAGTGAGTCCAGAGAGTGCACTGGCACCACTGGGGTTGCAGTGCAGTGAGTCCAGAGAGTGCTCTGGCACTACTGCGGATGCAGTTCAGTGAGTCCAGGGAGTGCACTGGCACCACTGGGGATGCAGTGCAGTGACTCCAGAGAGTGCACTGGCACCAGTGTGGATGCAGTGCAGTGAGTCCAGGGAGTGCACTGGCACCACTGGGGATGCAGTGCAGTGAGTCCAGGGAGTGCACTGGCACCACTGGGGATGCAGTGCAGTGAGTCCAGGGAGTGCACTGGCACCACTGGGGATGCAGTGCAGTGAGTCCAGGGAGTGCACTGGCACCGCTGGGGATGCAGTGCAGTGAGTCCAGAGAGTGCACTGGCACCACTGGGGATGCACCCCGGTGAGTCCAGGGAGTGCACTGGCACCACTGGGGATGCACTGCAGTGAGTCCAGAGAGTGCACTGGCACCACTGGGGATGCAGTGCAGTGAGTCCAGGGAGTGCCCTGGCACCGCTGGGGATGCAGTGCAGTGAGTCCAGAGAGTGCACTGGCACCACTGGGGATGCAGTGCAGTGAGTCAAGGGAGTGCACTGGCACCAGTGGGGATGCAGTGCAGTGAGTCCAGAGAGTGCACTGGCACCACTGGGGATGCAGTGCAGTGAGTCCAGGAGTGCACTGACACCACTGGGGATGCAGTGCAGTGAGTCCAGAGAGTGCACTGGCACCACTGGGGATGCAGTGCAGTGAGTCCAGGGAGTGCACTGGCACCATTGGGGATGCAGTGCAGTGAGTCGAGGGAGTGCACTGTCAGCACTGGTGATGCAGTGCAGTGAGTCCAGAGAGTGCACTGGCACCACTGGGGATGCAGTGCAGTGAGTCCAGGGATTGCACTGGCACCACTGGGGATGCAGTGCAGTGAGTCCAGAGAGTGCACTGGCACCACTGGGGATGCAGTGCTGTGAGTCCAGGGAGTGTACTGGCACCGCTGGGGATGCAGTGCAGTGAGTCCAGAGAGTGCACTGGCACCACTGGGGATGCAGTGCAGTGAGTCCAGGGAGTGCACTGGCACCACTGGGGATGCAGTGCAGTGAGTCCAGGGAGTGCACTGGCACCACTGGGGATGCAGTGCAGTGAGTCCAGGGAGTACACTGGCACCACTGGGGATGCAGTGCAGTGAGTAAAGAGAGCGTTCTGGCACCACTGGGGATGCAGTGCAGTGAGTCCAGAGAGTGCACTGGCACCACTGGGGATGCAGTGCAGTGAGTCCAGAGAGTGCACTGGCACCACTGGGGATGCAGTGCAGTGAGTCCAGAGAGTGCACTGGCACCACTGGGGATGCAGTGCAGTGAGTCCAGAGAGTGCACTGGCACCAGTGGGGATGCAGTGCAGTGAGTAAATAGAGTGCACTGGCACCACTGGGGATGCAGTGCAGTTAGTCCAGGCAGTGCACTGGCACCACTGGGGATGCAGTGCAGTGAGTCCAGAGAGTGCACTGGCACCACTGGGGATGCACCCCGGTGAGTCCATGAAGTGCACTGGCACCACTGGGGATGCAGTGCAGTGAGTCCAGAGAGTGCACTGGCACCACTGGGGATGCAGTGCAGTGAGTCCAGAGAGTGCACTGGCACCACTGGGGATGCAGTGCAGTGAGTCCAGGGAGTGCACTGGCACCACTGGGGTTGCAGTGCAGTGAGTCCAGAGAGTGCTCTGGCACCACTGCGGATGCAGTTCAGTGAGTCCAGGGAGTTCACTGGCACCACTGGGGATGCAGTGCAGTGAGTCCAGGGAGTGCACTGGCACCACTGGGGATGCAGTGCAGTGACTCCAGAGAGTGCACTGGCACCAGTGTGGATGCAGTGCAGTGAGTCCAGGGAGTGCACTGGCACCACTGGGGATGCAGTGCAGTGAGTCCAGGGAGTGCACTGGCACCACTGGGGATGCAGTGCAGTGAGTCCAGGGAGTGCACTGGCACCACTGGGGATGCAGTGCAGTGAGTCCAGAGAGTGCACTGGCACCACTGGGGATACACCCCGGTGAGTCCAGGGAGTGCACTGGCACCACTGGGGATGCAGTGCAGTGAGTCCAGAGAGTGCACTGGCACCACTGGGGATGCACCCCGGTGAGTCCAGGGAGTGCACTGGCACCACTGCGGATGCAGTGCAGTGAGTCCAGATAGTGCACTGGCACCACTGGGGATGCAGTGCAGTGAGTCCAGGGAGTGCACTGACACCGCTGGGGATGCAGTGCAGTGAGTCCAGAGAGTGCACTGGCACCACTGGGGATGCACCCCGGTGAGTCCAAGAAGTGCACTGGCACCAGTGGGGATGCAGTGCAGTGAGTCCAGAGAGTGCACTGGCACCACTGGGGATGCAGTGCAGTGAGTCCAGGAGTGCACTGACACCACTGGGGATGCAGTGCAGTGAGTCCAGAGAGTGCACTGGCACCCTGGGGATGCAGTGCAGTGAGTCCAGGGAGTGCACTGGCACCACTGGGGATGCACCCCTGTGAGTCCAGGGAGTGCACTGGCACCACTGGGGATGCAGTGCAGTGAGTCTAGGGAGTGCACTGGCACCACTGGGGATGCAGTGCAGGGAGTAAAGAGAGTATACTGGCACCACTGGTGATGCAGTGCAGTGAGTCCAGGGAGTGCACTGGCACCAGTGGGGATGCAGTGCAGTGAGTCCAGGGAGTGCACTGGCACCACTGGGGATGCAGTGCAGTGAGTCCAGGGAGTGCACTGGCACCACTGGTGATGCAGTGCAGTGAGTCCAGAGAGTGCACTGGCACCACTGGGGATGCACTGCAGTGACTCCAGAGAGTGCACTGGCACCACTGGGGATGCAGTGCAGTGATTCCAGAGAGTGCACTGGCACCACTGTGGATGCAGTGCAGTGAATCTAGGGAGTGCACTGGCACCACTGGGGATGCAGTGCAGTGAGTCCAGAGAGTGCACTGGCACCACTGGGGATGCAGTGCAGTGAGTCCAGAGAGTGCTCTGGCACCACTGCGGATGCAGTGCAGTGAGTCCAGGGAGTGCACTGGCACCACTGGGGATGCAGTGCAGTGAGTCCAGGGAGTGCACTGGCACCGCTGGGGATGCAGTGCAGTGAGTCCAGAGAGTGCACTGGCACCACTGGGGATGCACCCCGGTGAGTCCAGGGAGTGCACTGGCACCACTGGGGATGCAGTGCAGTGAGTCCAGAGAGTGCACTGGCACCACTGGGGATGCACCCCGGTGAGTCCAGGGAGTGCACTGGCACCACTGGGGATGCACTGCAGTGAGTCCAGAGAGTGCACTGGCACCACTGGGGATGCAGTGCAGTGCGTCCAGGGAGTGCACTGGCCCCGCTGGGGATGCAGTGAAGTGAGTCCAGAGAGTGCACTGGCACCACTGGGGATGCACCCCGGCGAGTCCATGAAGTGCACTGGCACCAGTGGGGATGCAGTGCAGTGAGTCCAGAGAGTGCACTGGCACCACTTTGTGATGCAGTGCAGTGAGTCCAGGAGTGCACTGGCACCACTGGGGATGCAGTGCAGTGAGTCCAGAGAGTGCACTGGCACCACTGGAGATGCATTGCAGTGAGTCAAGGAGTGCACTGGCACCACTGGGGATGCAGTGCATTGAGGAAAGAGAGTGCTCTGGCACCACTGGGGATTAAGTGCAGTTAGTCCAGAGATTGCAGTGGCACCACTGGGGATGCACTGCAGTGAGTCCAGGGAGTGCACTGGCACCACTGGGGATGCAGTGCAGTGAGTCCAGAGAGTGCACTGGCACCACTGGGGATGCAGTGCAGTGAGTGCAGGGAGTGCACTGGCACCACTGGGGATGCAGTGCAGTGAGTCCAGATAGTGCACTGGCACCACTGGGGATGCAGTGCAATGAATCCAGGGAGTGCAGTGACACCACTGGGGATGCAGTGCAGTGAGTCCAGAGAGTGCACTGGCACCACTGGGGATGCACCCCGGAGAGTCCAGGGAGAGTACTGGTACCACTGGGAATGCAGTGCAGTGAGTCCAGAGAGTGCACTGGCACCAGTGGGGATGCAGTGCAGTGAGTCCAGGGAGTGCACTGGCACCACTGGGTATGCAGTGCAGTGAGTCCAGAGAGTGCACTGGCACCACTGGGGATGCAGTGCAGTGCGTCCAGAGAGTGCACTGGCACCACTGGGGATGCACTGCAGTGACTCCAGAGAGTGCACTGGCACCACTGGGGATGCAGTGCAGTGAGTCCAGGGATTGCACTGGCACCACTGGGGATGCAGTGCAGTGAGTCCAGTGAGTGCACTGGCACCACTGGGGATGCACCCCGGTGAGTCCAGGGAGTGCACTGGCACCACTGGGGATGCAGTGCAGTGAGTCCAGAGAGTGCACTGGCACCAGTGTGGATGCAGTGCAGTGAGTCCATGGAGTGCACTGGCACCACTGGGGATGCAGTGCAGTGAGTCCAGAGAGTGCACTGGCACCACTGGGGATGCACCCCGGAGAGTCCAGGGAGAGTACTGGTACCAATGGGAATGCAGTGCAGTGAGTCCAGAGAGTGCACTGGCACCAGTGGGGATGCAGTGCAGTGAGTCCAGGGAGTGCACTGGCACCACTGGGGATGCAGTGCAGTGAGTCCAGAGAGTGCACTGGCACCACTGGGGATGCATTGCAGTGAGTCTAGAGAGTGCACTGGCACCACTAGGGATGCAGTCCAGTGAATCTAGGGAGTGCACTGGCACCACTGGTGATGCAGTGCAGTGAGTCCAGAGAGTGCTCTGGCACCACTGCGGATGCAGTGCAGTGAGTCCAGGGAGTGCACTGGCACCACTGGGGATGCACCCCGGTGAGTCCAGGGAGTGCACTGGCACCAGTGGGGATGCAGTGCAGTGAGTCCAGAGAGTGCACTGGCACCACTGGGGATGCACCCCGGTGAGTCCAGGGAGTGCACTGGCACCACTGGGGATGCAGTGCAGTGAGTCCAGAGAGTGCACTGGCACCACTGGGGATGCAGTGCAGTGAGTACAGGGAGTGCACTGGCACCACTAGGGATGCAGTGAAGTGAGTCCAGAGAGTGCACTGGCACCACTGGTGATGCACCCCGGCGAGTCCATGAAGTGCACTGGCACCAGTGGGGATGCAGTGCAGTGAGTCCAGAGAGTGCACTGGCACCAGTGGGGAGGCAGTGCAGTGAGTCCAGGAGTGCACTGACACCACTGGGGATGCAGTGCAGTGAGTCCAGAGAGTGCACTGGCACCAATGGGGATGCAGTGCAGTGAGTCCAGAGAGTGCACTGGCACCACTGGGGATGCAGTGCAGTGAATCCAGGGAGTGCACTGGGACTACTGGGGATGCAGTGCAGTGAGTCCAGGGAGTGCACTGGCACCACTGGGGATGCACCACGGAAAGTCCAGGGAGTGTACTGGCACCACTGGGGATGCAGTGCAGTGAGTCCAGGGAGTGCACTGGCACCGCTGGGGATGCAGTGCAGTGAGTCCAGAGAGTGCACTGGCACCACTGGGGATGCACCCCGGTGAGTCCAGGGAGTGCACTGGCACCACTGCGGATGCAGTGCAGTGAGTCCAGAGAGTGCACTGGCACCACTGGGGATGCAGTGCAGTGAGTCCAGGGAGTGCCCTGGCACCGCTGGGGATGCAGTGCAGTGAGTCCAGAGAGTGCACTGGCACCACTGGGGATGCACCCCGGTGAGTCCATGAAGTGCACTGGCACCAGTGGGGATGCAGTGCAGTGAGTCCAGAGAGTGCAGTGGCACCACTGGGGATGCAGTGCAGTGAGTCCAGGAGTGCACTGACACCACTGGGGATGCAGTGCAGTGAGTCCAGAGAGTGCACTGGCACCACTGGGTATGCAGTGCAGTGAGTCCAGGGAGTGCACTGGCACCATTGGGGATGCAGTGCAGTGAGTCGAGGGAGTGCACTGTCAGCACTGGTGATGCAGTGCAGTGAGTCCAGAGAGTGCACTGGCACCACTGGGGATGCAGTGCAGTGAGTCCAGGGATTGCACTGGCACCACTGGGGATGCAGTGCAGTGAGTCCAGAGAGTGCACTGGCACCACTGGGGATGCAGTGCTGTGAGTCCAGGGAGTGTACTGGCACCGCTGGGGATGCAGTGCAGTGAGTCCAGAGAGTGCACTGGCACCACTGGGGATGCAGTGCAGTGAGTCCAGGGAGTGCACTGGCACCACTGGGGATGCAGTGCAGTGAGTCCAGGGAGTGCACTGGCACCACTGGGGATGCAGTGCAGTGAGTCCAGGGAGTACACTGGCACCACTGGGGATGCAGTGCAGTGAGTAAAGAGAGCGTTCTGGCACCACTGGGGATGCAGTGCAGTGAGTCCAGAGAGTGCACTGGCACCACTGGGGATGCAGTGCAGTGAGTCCAGAGAGTGCACTGGCACCACTGGGGATGCAGTGCAGTGAGTCCAGAGAGTGCACTGGCACCACTGGGGATTCAGTGCAGTGAGTCCAGAGAGTGCACTGGCACCAGTGGGGATGCAGTGCAGTGAGTAAATAGAGTGCACTGGCACCACTGGGGATGCAGTGCAGTTAGTCCAGGCAGTGCACTGGCACCACTGGGGATGCAGTGCAGTGAGTCCAGAGAGTGCACTGGCACCACTGGGGATGCACCCCGGTGAGTCCATGAAGTGCACTGGCACCACTGGGGATGCAGTGCAGTGAGTCCGGAGAGTGCACTGGCACCACTGGGGATGCAGTGCAGTGAGTCCAGAGAGTGCACTGGCACCACTGGGGATGCAGTGCAGTGAGTCCAGGGAGTGCACTGGCACCAGTGGGGGTTGCAGTGCAGTGAGTCCAGAGAGTGCTCTGGCACCACTGCGGATGCAGTTCAGTGAGTCCAGGGAGTTCACTGGCACCACTGGGGATGCAGTGCAGTGAGTCCAGGGAGTGCACTGGCACCACTGGGGATGCAGTGCAGTGAGTCCATGGAGTGCACTGGCACCACAGGGGATGCAGTGCAGTGAGTCCAGGGAGTTCACTGGCACCACTGGGGATGCAGTGCAGTGAGTCCAGAGAGTGCACTGGCACCACTGGGGATACACCCCGGTGAGTCCAGGGAGTGCACTGGCACCACTGGGGATGCACTGCAGTGAGTCCAGAGAGTGCACTGGCACCACTGGGGATGCACCCCGGTGAGTCCAGGGAGTGCACTGGCACCACTGCGGATGCAGTGCAGTGAGTCCAGATAGTGCACTGGCACCACTGGGGATGCAGTGCAGTGAGTCCAGGGAGTGCACTGACACCGCTGGGGATGCAGTGCAGTGAGTCCAGAGAGTGCACTGGCACCACTGGGGATGCAACCCGGTGAGTCCAAGAAGTGCACTGGCACCAGTGGGGATGCAGTGCAGTGAGTCCAGAGAGTGCACTGGCACCACTGGGGATGCAGTGCAGTGAGTCCAGGAGTGCACTGACACCACTGGGGATGCAGTGCAGTGAGTCCAGAGAGTGCACTGGCACCCTGGGGATGCAGTGCAGTGAGTCCAGGGAGTGCACTGGCACCACTGGGGATGCACCCCTGTGAGTCCAGGGAGTGCACTGGCACCACTGGGGATGCAGTGCAGTGAGTCTAGGGAGTGCACTGGCACCACTGGGGATGCAGTGCAGTGAGTAAAGAGAGTATACTGGCACCACTGGTGATGCAGTGCAGTGAGTCCAGGGAGTGCACTGGCACCAGTGGGGATGCAGTGCAGTGAGTCCAGGGAGTGCACTGGCACCACTGGGGATGCAGTGCAGTGAGTCCAGGGAGTGCACTGGCACCACTGGTGATGCAGTGCAGTGAGTCCAGAGAGTGCACTGGCAACACTGGGGATGCACTGCAGTGACTCCAGAGAGTGCACTGGCACCACTGGGGATGCAGTGCAGTGATTCCAGAGAGTGCACTGGCACCACTGTGGATGCAGTGCAGTGAATCTAGGGAGTGCACTGGCACCACTGGGGATGCAGTGCAGTGAGTCCAGAGAGTGCACTGGCACCACTGGGGATGCAGTGCAGTGAGTCCAGAGAGTGCTCTGGCACCACTGCGGATGCAGTGCAGTGAGTCCAGGGAGTGCACTGGCACCACTGGGGATGCAGTGCAGTGAGTCCAGGGAGTGCACTGGCACCGCTGGGGATGCAGTGCAGTGAGTCCAGAGAGTGCACTGGCACCACTGTGGATGCACCCCGGTGAGTCCAGGGAGTGCACTGGCACCACTGGGGATGCAGTGCAGTGAGTCCAGAGAGTGCACTGGCACCACTGTGGATGCACCCCGGTGAGTCCAGGGAGTGCACTGGCACCACTGGGGATGCACTGCAGTGAGTCCAGAGAGTGCACTGGCACCACTGGGGATGCAGTGCAGTGCGTCCAGGGAGTGCACTGGCCCCGCTGGGGATGCAGTGAAGTGAGTCCAGAGAGTGCACTGGCACCACTGGGGATGCACCCCGGCGAGTCCATGAAGTGCACTGGCACCAGTGGGGATGCAGTGCAGTGAGTCCAGAGAGTGCACTGGCACCACTTTGTGATGCAGTGCAGTGAGTCCAGGAGTGCACTGGCACCACTGGGGATGCATTGCAGTGAGTCAAGGAGTGCTCTGGCACCACTGGGGATGCAGTGCATTGAGGAAAGAGAGTGCTCTGGCACCACTGGGGATTAAGTGCAGTTAGTCCAGAGATTGCAGTGGCACCACTGGGGATGCACTGCAGTGAGTCCAGGGAGTGCACTGGCACCACTGGGGATGCAGTGCAGTGAGTCCAGAGAGTGCACTGGCACCACTGGGGATGCAGTGCAGTGAGTGCAGGGAGTGCACTGGCACCACTGGGGATGCAGTGCAGTGAGTCCAGATAGTGCACTGGCACCACTGGGGATGCAGTGCAATGAATCCAGGGAGTGCAGTGACACCACTGGGGATGCAGTGCAGTGAGTCCAGAGAGTGCACTGGCACCACTGGGGATGCACCCCGGAGAGTCCAGGGAGAGTACTGGTACCACTGGGAATGCAGTGCAGTGAGTCCAGAGAGTGCACTGGCACCAGTGGGGATGCAGTGCAGTGAGTCCAGGGAGTGCACTGGCACCACTGGGTATGCAGTGCAGTGAGTCCAGAGAGTGCACTGGCACCACTGGGGATGCAGTGCAGTGAGTCCAGAGAGTGCACTGGCACCACTGGGGATGCACTGCAGTGACTCCAGAGAGTGCACTGGCACCACTGGGGATGCAGTGCAGTGAGTCCAGGGATTGCACTGGCACCACTGGGGATGCAGTGCAGTGAGTCCAGTGAGTGCACTGGCACCACTGGGGATGCACCCCGGTGAGTCCAGGGAGTGCACTGGCACCACTGGGGATGCAGTGCAGTGAGTCCAGAGAGTGCACTGGCACCAGTGTGGATGCAGTGCAGTGAGTCCATGGAGTGCACTGGCACCACTGGGGATGCAGTGCAGTGAGTCCAGAGAGTGCACTGGCACCACTGGGGATGCAGAGCAGTGAGTCCAGGGAGTGCACTGGCACCGCTGGGAATGCAGTGAAGTGAGTCCAGAGAGTGCACTGGCACCACTGGGGATGCACCCCGGCGAGTCCATGAAGTGCACTGGCACCAGTGGGGATGCAGTGCAGTGAGTCCAGATAGTGCACTGGCACCACTGGGGATGCAGTGTAGTGAATCTAGGGAGTGCACTGGCACCACTGGGGATGCAGTGCAGTGAGTCCAGAGAGTGCACTGGCACCACTGGGGATGCAGTGCAGTGATTCCAGAGAGTGCTCTGTCACCACTGCGGATGCAGTGCAGTGAGTCCAGGGAGTGCACTGGCACCACTGGGGATGAAGTGCAGTGAGTCCAGGGAGTGCTCTGGCACCACTGGGGATGCACCCCGGTGAGTCCAGGGAGTGCACTGGCACCACTGGGGATGCAGTGCAGTGAGTCCAGAGAGTGCACTGGCACCACTGGGGATGCACCCCGGTGAGTGCAGGGAGTGCACTGGCACCACTGGGGATGCACTGCAGTGAGTCCAGAGAGTGCACTGGCACCACTGGGGATGCAGTGCAGTGAGTCCAGGGAGTGCACTGGCCCCGCTGGGGATGCAGTGAAGTGAGTCCAGAGAGTGCACTGGCACCACTGGGGATGCACCCCGGCGAGTCCATGAAGTGCACTGGCACCAGTGGGGATGCAGTGCAGTGAGTCCAGAGAGTGCACTGGCACCAATGGGCATGCAGTGCAGTGAGTCCAGGAGTGCACTGGCACCACTGGGGATGCAGTGCAGTGAGTCCAGAGAGTGCACTGGCACCACTGGGGATGCATTGCAGTGAGTCAAGGAGTGCACTGGCACCACTGGGGATGCAGTGCAGTGAGTCCAGAGAGTGCTCTGGCACCACTGGGGATGCAGTGCAGTGAGTCCAGGGAGTGCACTGGCACCACTGGGGATGCAGTGCAGTGAGTCCAGAGAGTGCACTGGCACCACTGGGGATGCAGTGCAGTGAGTCCAGAGAGTGCACTGGCACCACTGGGGATGCAGTGCAATGAATCCAGGGAGTGCACTGACACCACTGGGGATGCAGTGCAGTGAGTCCTGAGAGTGCACTGGCACCACTGGGGATGCACCCCGGAGAGTCCAGGGAGAGTACTGGTACCACTGGTAATGCAGTGCAGTGAGTCCAGAGAGTGCACTGGCACCACTGGGGATGCAGTGCAGTGAGTCCAGAGAGTGCACTGGCAGCACTGGGGATGCAGTGCAGTGACTCCAGAGAGTGCACTGGCACCAGTGGGGATGCACCCCGGTGAGTCCATGAAGTGCACTGGCACCACTGGGGATTAAGTGCAGTTAGTCCAGAGATTGCACTGGCACCACTGGGGATGCACTGCAGTGAGTCCAGGGAGTGCACTGGCACCACTGGGGATGCAGTGCAGTGAGTCCAGAGAGTGCACTGGCACCACTGGGGATGCAGTGAAGTGAGTACAGAGACTGCACTGGCACTACTGGGGATGCACCCCGGTGAGTCCATGAAGTGCACTGGCACCACTGGGGATGAAGTGCAGTTAGTCCAGAGATTGCACTGGCACTACTGGGGATGCAGTGCAGTGAGTCCAGGGAGTGCACTGGCACCACTGGGGATGCAGTGCCGTGAGTCCAGAGAGTGCACTGGCACCACTGGGGATGCACCCCGGTGAGTCCAGGGAGTGCACTGGCACCACTGGGGATGCAGTGCAGTGAGTCCAGAGAGTGCACTGGCACCACTGGGGATGCAGTGCAGTGAGTCCAGAGAGTGCTCTAGCACCAATGGGGATGCAGTGCAGTGACTCCAGAGAGTGCACTGGCACCACTGGGGATGCACCCCGGTGAGTCCAGGGAGTGCACTGGCACCACTGGGGATGCAGTGCAGTGAGTCCAGAGAGTGCACTGGCACCACTGGGGATGCAGTGCAGTGAGTCCAGGAGTGCACTGGCACCACTGGGGATGCAGTGTAGTGAGTCCAAGAGTGGACTGGCACCACTGCGGATGCAGTGAAGTGAGTCGAGGGAGTGCACTGTCAGCACTGGGGATGCAGTGCAGTGAGTCCAGAGAGTGCACTGGAACCACTGGGGATGCAGTGCAGTGAGTCCTGGGAGTGCACTGGCACCACTGGGGATGCAGTGCAGTGAGTCCAGGGAGTGCACTGGCACCACTGGGGATGCAGTGCAGTGAGTTCAGGAGTGCACTGGCAGCACTGGGGATGCAGTTCAGTGAGTCCAGAGAGTGCACTGGCACCACTGGGGATGCAGTGCAGTGAGTCCAGAGAGTGCACTGGCACCACTGGGGATGCAGTGCAGTGAGTACAGAGAGGGCACTGGAACCACTGGGGATGCAGTGCGGTGAGTCCAGGGAGTGCACTGGCACCACTGGGGATGCAGTGCAGTGAATCCAGGGAGTGCACTGGCTCCACTGGGGATACAGTGTACTGAGTCCAAGAGTGCACTGGCACCACTGCGGATGCAGTGCAGTGAGTCCAGGGCGTGCACTGGCACCACTGGGGATGCAGTGCAGTGAGTCCAGGGAGTGCACTGGCACCACTGGGGATGCAGTCCAGTGAGTCCAGAGAGTGCACTGGCACCGCTGGGGATGCAGTGAAGTGAGTCCAGAGAGTGCACTGGCGCCACTGGGAATGCAGTGCAGTTAGTCCAGAGATTGCACTGGCACCACTGGGGATGCAGTGCAGTGAGTCAAGGGAGTGCACTGGCACCAGTGGGGATGCAGTGCAGTGAGTCCAGAGAGTGCACTGGCACCACTGGGGATGCACCCCGGTGAGTCCAGGGAGTGCACTGGCACCACTGTGGATGCAGTGCAGTGAGTCCAGAGAGTGCACTGGTACCACTGGGGATGCAGTGCAGTGAGTCCAGGGAGTGCACTGGCACCAGTGGGGATGCAGTGCAGTGAGTCCAGGGAGTGCACTGGCACCACTGGGGATGCAGTGCAGTGAGTTCAGGGAGTGCAGTGGCACCACTGGGGATGCAGTGCAGTGAGTCTAGAGAGTGCACTTGAACCACTGGGGATGAACCCCGGTGAGTCCAGGGAATGCACTGGCACCACTGAGGATGCAGTGCAGTGAGTCCAGAGAGTGCACTGGCACCACTGGGGATGCACCCCGGTGAGTCCAGGGAGTGCAGTGGCACCACTGGGGATGCAGTGCAGTGAGTCCAGAGAGTGCACTGGCACCACTGGGGATGCAGTGCAGTGAGTCCAGGGAGTGCACTGGCACCGCTGGGGATGCAGTGAAGTGAGTCCAGAGAGTGCACTGGCACTACTGGGGATGCACCCCGGTGAGTCCATGAAGTGCACTGGCACCACTGGGGATGCAGTGCAGTTAGTCCAGACAGTGCACTGGCACCACTGGGGATGCAGTGCAGTGAGTCCAGGGAGTGCACTGGCACCACTGGGGATGCAGTGCAGTGAGTCCAGAGAGTGCACTGGCACCACTGGGGATGCACCGGTGAGTCCAGGGAGTGCACTGGCACCACTGGGGATGCAGTGCAGTGAGTCCAGAGAGTGCACTGGCACCACTGGGGATGCAGTGCAGTGAGTCCAGAGAGTGCTCTGGCACCACTGGGGATGCAGTGCAGTGACTCCAGAGAGTGCACTGGCACCACTGGGGATGCACCCCGGAGAGTCCATGAAGTGCTCTGGCACCACTGCGGATGCACTGCAGTGAGTCCAGGGAGTTCACTGGCACCACTGGGGATGCAGTGCAGTGAGTCCAGGGAGTGCACTGGCACCAGTGGGGATGCAGTGCAGTGCGTCCAGAGAGTGCACTGGCACCACTGGGGATGCAGTGCAGTGAGTCCAGAGAGTGCACTGGCACCACTGGGGATGCAGTGCAGTGAGTCCACGAAGTGCACTGGCACCACTGGAGATGCAGTGCAGTGAGTCCAGAAAGTGCACTGGCACCACTGGGGATGCAGTGTAGTGAGTCCAGAGAGTGCACTGGCACCACTGGGGATGCAGTGCAGTGAGTCCAGAGAGTGCACTGGCACCACTGGGGATGCACTTCAGTGAGTCCAGAGAGGGCACTGGCACCAGTGGTGTTGCACCCCGGTGAGTCAAGGGAGTGCACTGGCCCCACTGGGGATGCAGTGCAGTGAGTCCAGGGAGTGCACTGGCACCACTGGAGATGCAGTGCAGTGAGTCCAGAGAGTGCACTGGCACCACTGGGAATGCAGTGCAGGGAGTCCAGGGAGTGCACTGGCACCCGTTGGGATGCAGTGCAGTGAGTCCAGAGAGTGCACTGGCACCACTGGGGATGCATTGCAGTGAGTCCAGGAGTGCACTGACACCAGTGGGGATGCAGTGCAGTGAGTCCAGAGAGTGCACTGGCACCACTGGGGATGCACTGCAGTGAGTCCAGGGAGTGCACTGGCACCACTGGGGATGCAGTGCAGTGAGTAAAGAGAGTGCACTGGCACCACTGGGGATGCACTGCAGTGAATCCAGGGAGTGCAGTGGCACTACTGGGGATGCAGTGCAGTGAGTCCAGAGAGTGCACTGGCACCACTGGGGATGCAGTGCAGTGAGTCCAGGGAGTGCACTGGCACCTCTGGGGATGCAGTGCAGTGAGTCCAGGGAGTGCACTGGCACCACTGGGGATTCACCCCGGTGAGTCCAGGGAGTGCACTGGCACCACTGGCGATGCAGAGCAGTGAGTCTAGGGAGTGCACTGGCACCACTGGGGATGCACTGCAGCGAGTCAAGGGAGTGCACTAGAACCACGGGGGATGCAGTGCAGTGAGTCCAGAGAGTGCACTGGCACCACTGGGGATGCACTGCAGTGAGTCGAGTGAGTGTACTGTCAGCACTGGGGATGCAGTGCAGTGAGTCCAGGGAGTGCACTGGCACCACTGGGGATGCAGTGCAGTGACTCCAGAGAGTGCACTGGCACCACTGGGGATGCACCCCGGTGAGTCCAGAGAGGGCACTGTCACCACTGGGGATGCACCCTGGTGAGTCCAGGGAGTGCACGGGCACCACTGGGGATGCAGTGCAGTGAGTCCAGGGAGTGCACTGGCACCACTGGAGATGCAGTGCAGTGAGTCCAGAGAGTGCACTGGCACCACTGGGGAGGTAGTGCATTTAGTCCAGGGAGTGCACTGGCACCACTAGGGATGCACTGCAGTGAGTCCAGGGAGTGCACTGGCACCACTGGGGATGCAGTGCAGTGAGTCCAGAGAGTGCACTGGCACCACTGGGGATGCACCCCGGAGAGTCCAGGGAGAGTACTGGTACCAATGGGAATGCAGTGCAGTGAGTCCAGAGAGTGTACTGGCAGCAGTGGGGATGCAGTGCAGTGAGTCCAGGGAGTGCACTGGCACCACTGGGGATGCAGTGCAGTGAGTCCAGAGAGTGCACTGGCACCACTGGAGATGCAGTGCAGTGACTCCAGAGAGTGCACTGGCACCACTGGCGATGCAGTGCAGTGAGTCCAGATAGTGCACTGGCACCAGTAGGGATGCAGTGCAGTGAATCTAGGGAGTGCACTGGCAGCACTGGGGATGCAGTGCAGTGAGTCCAGAGAGTGCTCTGGCACCACTGCGGATGCAGTGCAGTGAGTCCAGGGAGTGTACTGGCACCACTGGGGATGCAGTGCAGTGAGTCCAGGGAGTGCACTGGCACCACTGGGGATGCAGTGCAGTGAGTCCAGGGAGTGCACTGGCACCACTGGGGATGCACCCCCGTGAGTCCAGGGAGTGCACAGTCAGCACTGGGGATGCAGTGCAGTGAGTCCAGAGAGTGCACTGGCACCACTGGGGATGCACTCCGGTGAGTCCAGGGAGTGCACTGGCACCACTGGGGATGCAGTGCAGTGAGTCCAGAGAGTGCACTGGCACCACTGGGGATGCAGTGCAGTGAGTCCAGGGAGTGCACTGGCACCGCTAGGGATGCAGTGAAGTGAGTCCAGAGAGTGCACTGGCACCACTGGGGATGCACCCCGGCGAGTCCATGAAGTGGACTGGCACCAGTGGGGATGCAGTGCAGTGAGTCCAGAGAGTGCACTGGCACCAGTGGGGAGGCAGTGCAGTGAGTCCAGGAGTGCACTGACACCACTGGGGATGCAGTGCAGTGAGTCCAGAGAGTGCACTGGCACCAGTGGGGATGCAGTGCAGTGAGTCCAGAGAGTGCACTGGCACCACTGGGGATGCAGTGCAGTGAATCCAGGGAGTACACTGGGACTACTGGGGATGCAGTGCAGTGAGTCCAGGGAGTGCACTGGCACCACTGGGGATGCACCCCGGAAAGTCCAGGGAGTGTACTGGCACCACTGGGGATGCAGTGCAGTGAGTCCAGAGAGTGCACTGACACCACTGGGGATGCAGTGTAGTGAGTCCAGGGAGTGCACTGGCACCACTGCGGATGCAGTGCAGTGAGTCCAGGGAGTGCACTGGCACCACTGGGGATGCAGTGCAGTGAGTCCAGCGAGTACACGGGCACCACTGGGGATGCAGTGCAGTGAGTACAGAGAGTGCTCTGGCACCACTGGAGATGCAGTGTAGTGAGTCCAGGGAGTGCACTGGCACCACTGGGGATACAGTCCAGTGAGTCCAGAGAGTGCTCTGGCACCACCTCGGATGCAGTGCAGTGAGTACAGAGAGTGCACTGGCACCACTGGGGATGCAGTGCAGTGAGTCCAGGGAGTGCACTGGAACCACTGGGGATGCAGTGCAGTGAGTCCAGAGAGTGCACTGGCACCACTGGTGATGCAGTGCAGTGAGTCGAGATAGTGCACTGGCACCACTGGGGATGCAGTGCAGTGAATCCAGGGAGTGCACTGGCACAACTCGGGATGCAGTGCAGTGAGTCCAGGGAGTGCACTGGCACCACTGGGGATACACCCGGGAGAGTCCAGGGAGTGTACTGACACCACTGGGAATGCAGTGCAGTTAGTCCAGGCAGTGCACTGGCACCACTGGGGATGCAGTGCAGTGAGTCCAGAGAGTGCACTGGCACCACTGGGGATGCACCCCGGCGAGTCCATGAAGTGCACTGGCACCAGTGGGGATGCAGTGCAGTGAGTCCAGAGAGTGCACTGGCACCACTGGGGATGCAGTGCAGTGAATCTAGGGAGTGCACTGGCACCACTGGGGATGCAGTGCAGTGAGTCCAGAGAGTGCACTGGCACCACTGGGGATGCAGTGCAGTGATTCCAGAGAGTGCTCTGGCACCACTGCGGATGCAGTGCAGTGAGTCCAGGGAGTGCACTGGCACCACTGGGGATGCAGTGCAGTGAGTCCAGGGAGTGCACTGGCACCACTGGGGATGCACCCCGGTGAGTCCAGGGAGTGCACTGGCACCACTGGGGATGCAGTGCAGTGAGTCCAGAGAGTGCACTGGCACCACTGGGGATGCACCCCGGTGAGTCCAGGGAGTGCACTGGCACCACTGGGGATGCACTGCAGTGAGTCCAGAGAGTGCACTGGCACCACTGGGGATGCAGTGCAGTGAGTCCAGGGAGTGCACTGGCCCCGCTGGGGATGCAGTGAAGTGAGTCGAGAGAGTGCACTGGCACCACTGGGGATGCACCCCGGCGAGTCCATGAAGTGCACTGGCACCAGTGGGGATGCAGTGCAGTGAGTCCAGAGAGTGCACTGGCACCACTGGGCATGCAGTGCAGTGAGTCCAGGAGTGCACTGGCACCACTGGGGATGCAGTGCAGTGAGTCCAGAGAGTGCACTGGCACCACTGGGGATGCATTGCAGTGAGTCAAGGAGTGCACTGGCACCACTGGGGATGCAGTGCAGTGAGTCCAGAGAGTGCACTGGCACCACTGGGGATGCAGTGCAGTGAGTCCAGGGAGTGCACTGGCACCACTGGGGATGCAGTGCAGTGAGTCCAGAGAGTGCACTGGCACCACTGGGGATGCAGTGCAGTGAGTCCAGAGAGTGCACTGGCACCACTGGGGATGCAGTGCAATGAATCCAGGGAGTGCACTGACACCACTGGGGATGCAGTGCAGTGAGTCCTGAGAGTGCACTGGCACCACTGGGGATGCACCCCGGAGAGTCCAGGGAGAGTACTGGTACCACTGGTAATGCAGTGCAGTGAGTCCAGAGAGTGCACTGGCACCAGTGGGTATGCAGTGCAGTGAGTCCAGATAGTGCACTGGCAGCACTGGGGATGCAGTGCAGTGACTCCAGAGAGTGCACTGGCACCAGTGGGGATGCACCCCGGTGAGTCCATGAAGTGCACTGGCACCACTGGGGATTAAGTGCAGTTAGTCCAGAGATTGCACTGGCACCACTGGGGATGCACTGCAGTGAGTCCAGGGAGTGCACTGGCACCACTGGGGATGCAGTGCAGTGAGTCCAGAGAGTGCACTGGCACCACTGGGGATGCAGTGAAGTGAGTACAGAGACTGCACTGGCACTACTGGGGATGCACCCCGGTGAGTCCATGAAGTGCACTGGCACCACTGGGGATGAAGTGCAGTTAGTCCAGAGATTGCACTGGCACCACTGGGGATGCAGTGCAGTGAGTCCAGGGAGTGCACTGGCACCACTGGGGATGCAGTGCAGTGAGTCCAGAGAGTGCACTGGCACCACTGGGGATGCACCCCGGTGAGTCCAGGGAGTGCACTGGCACCACTGGTGATGCAGTGCAGTGAGTCCAGAGAGTGCACTGGCACCACTGGGGATGCAGTGCAGTGAGTCCAGAGAGTGCTCTAGCACCACTGGGGATGCAGTGCAGTGACTCCAGAGAGTGCACTGGCACCACTGGGGATGCACCCCGGTGAGTCCAGGGAGTGCACTGGCACCACTGGGGATGCAGTGCAGTGAGTCCAGAGAGTGCACTGGCACCACTGGGGATGCAGTGCAGTGAGTCCAGAGAGTGCTCTAGCACCACTGGGGATGCAGTGCAGTGACTCCAGAGAGTGCACTGGCACCACTGGGGATGCACCCCGGTGAGTCCAGGGAGTGCACTGGCACCACTGGGGATGCAGTGCAGTGAGTCCAGAGAGTGCACTGGCACCACTGGGGATGCAGTGCAGTGAGTCCAGGAGTGCACTGGCACCACTGGGGATGCAGTGTAGTCAGTCCAAGAGTGGACTGGCACCACTGCGGATGCAGTGCAGTGAGTCGAGGGAGTACACTGTCAGCACTGGGGATGCAGTGCAGTGAGTGCAGGGAGTGCACTGGAACCACTGGGGATGCAGTGCGGTGAGTCCAGGGAGTGCACTGGCACCACTGGGGATGCAGTGCAGTGAATCCAGGGAGTGCACTGGCTCCACTGGGGATACAGTGTACTGAGTCCAAGAGTGCACTGGCACCACTGCGGATGCAGTGCAGTGAGTCCAGGGAGTGCACTGGCACCACTGGGGATGCAGTGCAGTGAGTCCAGGGAGTGCACTGGCACCACTGGGGATGCAGTCCAGTGAGTCCAGAGAGTGCACTGGCACCGCTGGGGATGCAGTGAAGTGAGTCCAGAGAGTGCACTGGCACCACTGGGGATGCAGTGCAGTTAGTCCAGAGATTGCACTGGCACCACTGGGGATGCAGTGCAGTGAGTCAAGGGAGTGCACTGGCACCAGTGGGGATGCAGTGCAGTGAGTCCAGAGAGTGCACTGGCACCACTGGGGATGCACCCCGGTGAGTCCAGGGAGTGCACTGGCACCACTGGGGATGCAGTGCAGTGAGTCCAGAGAGTGCACTGGCACCACTGGTGATGCAGTGCAGTGAGTCCAGAGAGTGCACTGGTACCACTGGGGATGCAGTGCAGTGAGTCCAGGGAGTGCACTGGCACCACTGGGGATGCAGTGCAGTGAGTCCAGGGAGTGCACTGGCACCACTGGGGATGCAGTGCAGTGAGTCCAGGGAGTGCAGTGGCACCACTGGGGATGCAGTGCAGTGAGTCTAGAGAGTGCACTTGAACCACTGGGGATGAACCCCGGTGAGTCCAGGGAGTGCACTGGCACCACTGGGGATGCAGTGCAGTGAGTCCAGAGAGTGCACTGGCACCACTGGGGATGCACCCCGGTGAGTCCAGGGAGTGCAGTGGCACCACTGGGGATGCAGTGCAGTGAGTCCAGGGAGTGCACTGGCACCACTGGGGATGCAGTGCAGTGAGTCCAGAGAGTGCACTGGCACCACTGGGGATGGACCGGTGAGTCCAGGGAGTGCACTGGCACCACTGGGGATGCAGTGCAGTGAGTCCAGAGAGTGCACTGGCACCACTGGGGATGCACCGGTGAGTCCAGGGAGTGCACTGGCACCACTGGGGATGCAGTGCAGTGAGTCCAGAGAGTGCACTGGCACCACTGGGGATGCAGTGCAGTGAGTCCAGAGAGTGCTCTGGCACCACTGGGTATGCAGTGCAGTGACTCCAGAGAGTGCACTGGCACCACTGGGGATGCACCCCGGAGAGTCCATGAAGTGCTCTGGCACCACTGCGGATGCACTGCAGTGAGTCCAGGGAGTGCACTGGCACCACTGGGGATGCAGTGCAGTGAGTCCAGGGAGTGCACTGGCACCAGTGGGGATGCAGTGCAGTGCGTCCAGAGAGTGCACTGGCACCACTGGGGATGCAGTGCAGTGAGTCCAGAGAGTGCACTGGCACCACTGGGGATGCAGTGCAGTGAGTCCACGAAGTGCACTGGCACCACTGGAGATGCAGTGCAGTGAGTCCAGAAAGTGCACTGGCACCACTGGGGATGCAGTGTAGTGAGTCCAGAGAGTGCACTGGCAGCACTGGGGATGCAGTGCAGTGAGTCCAGAGAGTGCACTGGCAACACTGGGGATGCACTTCAGTGAGTCCAGAGAGGGCACTGGCACCAGTGGTGTTGCACCCCGGTGAGTCAAGGGAGTGCACTGGCCCCACTGGGGATGCAGTGCAGTGAGTCCAGGGTGTGCACTGGCACCACTGGAGATGCAGTGCAGTGAGTCCAGAGAGTGCACTGGCACCACTGGGGATGCAGTGCAGGGAGTCCAGGGAGTGCACTGGCACCCGTTGGGATGCAGTGCAGTGAGTCCAGAGAGTGCACTGGCACCACTGGGGATGCATTGCAGTGAGTCCAGGAGTGCACTGACACCAGTGGGGATGCAGTGCAGTGAGTCCAGATAGTGCACTGGCACCACTGGGGATGCACTGCAGTGAGTCCAGGGAGTGCACTGGCACCACTGGGGATGCAGTGCAGTGAGTAAAGAGAGTGCACTGGCACCACTGGGGATGCACTGCAGTGAATCCAGGGAGTGCAGTGGCACCACTGGGGATGCAGTGCAGTGAGTCCAGAGAGTGCACTGGCACCACTGGGGATGCAGTGCAGTGAGTCCAGGGAGTGCACTGGCACCACTGCGGATGCAGTGCAGTGAGTCCAGAGAGTGCACTGGCACATCTGGGGATGCAGTGCAGTGAGTCCAGGGAGTGCACTGGCACCACTGGGGATTCACCCCGGTGAGTCCAGGGAGTGCACTGGCACCACTGGCGATGCAGAGCAGTGAGTCTAGGGGGTGCACTGGCACCACTGGGGATGCACTGCAGCGAGTCAAGGGAGTGCACTAGAACCACTGGGGATGCAGTGCAGTGAGTCCAGAGAGTGCACTGGCACCACTGGGGATGCACTGCAGTGAGTCGAGGGAGTGTACTGTCAGCAATGGGGATGCAGTGCAGTGAGTCCAGGGAGTGCACTGGCACCACTGGGGATGCAGTGCAGTGAGTACAGAGAGTGCACTGGCACCACTGGGGATGCACCCCGGTGAGTCCAGAGAGGGCACTGTCACCACTGGGGATGCACCCTGGTGAGTCCAGGGAGTGCACGGGCACCACTGGGGATGCAGTGCAGTGAGTCCAGGGAGTGCACTGGCACCACTGGAGATGCAGTGCAGTGAGTCCAGAGAGTGCACTGGCACCACTGGGGAGGTAGTGCATTTAGTCCAGGGAGTGCACTGGCACCACTAGGGATGCAGTGCAGTGAGTCCAGGGAGTGCACTGGCACCACTGGGGATGCAGTGCAGTGAGTCCAGAGAGTGCACTGGCACCACTGGGGATGCACCCCGGAGAGTCCAGGGAGAGTACTGGTACCAATGGGAATGCAGTGCAGTGAGTCCAGAGAGTGCACTGGCAGCAGTGGGGATGCAGTGCAGTGAGTCCAGGGAGTGCACTGGCACCACTGGGGATGCAGTGCAGTGAGTCCAGAGAGTGCACTGGCACCACTGGGGATGCAGTGCAGTGACTCCAGAGAGTGCACTGGCACCACTGGCGATGCAGTGCAGTGAGTCCAGATAGTGCACTGGCACCAGTAGGGATGCAGTGCAGTGAATCTAGGGAGTGCACTGGCAGCACTGGGGATGCAGTGCAGTGAGTCCAGAGAGTGCTCTGGCACCACTGCGGATGCAGTGCAGTGAGTCCAGGGAGTGCACTGGCACCACTGGGGATGCAGTGCAGTGAGTCCAGGGAGTGCACTGGCACCACTGGGGATGCAGTGCAGTGAGTCCAGGGAGTGCACTGGCACCACTGGGGATGCACCCCGGTGAGTCCAGGGAGTGCACAGTCAGCACTGGGGATGCAGTGCAGTGAGTCCAGAGAGTGCACTGGCACCACTGGGGATGCACCCCGGTGAGTCCAGGGAGTGCACTGGCACCACTGGGGATGCACTGCAGTGAGTCCAGAGAGTGCACTGGCACCACTGGGGATGCAGTGCAGTGAGTCCAGGGAGTGCACTGGCACCGCTAGGGATGCAGTGAAGTGAGTCCAGAGAGTGCACTGGCACCACTGGGGATGCACCCCGGCGAGTCCATGAAGTGCACTGGCACCAGTGGGGATGCAGTGCAGTGAGTCCAGAGAGTGCACTGGCACCACTGGGGATGCAGTGCAGTGAGTCCAGAGAGTGCACTGGCACCACTGGGGATGCAGTGCAGTGAGTCGAGATAGTGCACTGGCACCACTGGGGATGCAGTGCAGTGAATCCAGGGAGTGCACTGGCACTACTCGGGATGCAGTGCAGTGAGTCCAGGGAGTGCACTGGCACCACTGGGGATACACCCCGGAGAGTCCAGGGAGTGCACTGACACCACTGGGGATGCAGTGGAGGTAGTCCAGGCAGTGCACTGGCACCACTGGGGATGCAGTGCAGTGATTCCAGAGAGTGCACAGGCACCACTGGGGATGCACCCCGGCGAGTCCATGAAGTGCACTGGCACCACTGCGGATGCAGTGCAGTGAGTCCAGAGAGTGCACTGGCACCACTGGGGATGCAGTGCAGTGAGTCCAGGGAGTGCACTGACACCGCTGGGGATGCAGTGCAGTGAGTCCAGAGAGTGCACTGGCACCCTGGTGATGCAGTGCAGTGAGTCCAGGGAGTGCACTGGCACCACTGGGGATGCACCCCTGTGAGTCCAGGGAGTGCACTGGCACCACTGGGGATGCAGTGCAGTGAGTCTAGGGAGTGCACTGGCACCACTGGGGATGCAGTGCAGTGAGTAAAGAGAGTATACTGGCACCACTGGTGATGCAGTGCAGTGAGTCCAGGGAGTGCACTGGCACCAGTGGGGATGCAGTGCAGTGAGTCCAGGGAGTGCACTGGCACCACTGGGGATGCAGTGCAGTGAGTCCAGGGAGTGCACTGGCACCACTGGTGATGCAGTGCAGTGAGTCCAGAGAGTGCACTGGCACCACTGGGGATGCACTGCAGTGACTCCAGAGAGTGCACTGGCACCACTGGGGATGCAGTGCAGTGATTCCAGAGAGTGCACTGGCACCACTGTGGATGCAGTGCAGTGAATCTAGGGAGTGCACTGGCAGCACTGGGGATGCAGTGCAGTGAGTCCAGAGAGTGCACTGGCACCACTGGGGATGCAGTGCAGTGAGTCCAGAGAGTGCTCTGGCACCACTGGGGATGCAGTGCAGTGAGTCCAGGGAGTGCACTGGCACCACTGGGGATGCAGTGCAGTGAGTCCAGGGAGTGCACTGGCACCGCTGGGGATGCAGTGCAGTGAGTCCAGAGAGTGCACTGGCACCACTGGGGATGCACCCCGGTGAGTCCAGGGAGTGCACTGGCACCACTGGGGATGCAGTGCAGTGAGTCCAGAGAGTGCACTGGCACCACTGGGGATGCACCCCGGTGAGTCCAGGGAGTGCACTGGCACCACTGGGGATGCAGTGCAGTGAGTCCAGAGAGTGCACTGGCACCACTGGGGATGCAGTGCAGTGAGTCCAGGGAGTGCACTGGCCCCGCTGGGGATGCAGTGAAGTGAGTCCAGAGAGTGCACTGGCACCACTGGGGATGCACCCCGGCGAGTCCATGAAGTGCACTGGCACCAGTGGGGATGCAGTGCAGTGAGTCCAGAGAGTGCACTGGCACCACTTTGTGATGCAGTGCAGTGAGTCCAGGAGTGCACTGGCACCACTGGGGATGCAGTGCAGTGAGTCAAGGAGTGCACTGGCACCACTGGGGATGCAGTGCATTGAGGAAAGAGAGTGCTCTGGCACCACTGGGGATGCAGTGCAGTGAGTCCAGGGAGTGCACTGGCACCACTGGGGATGCAGTGCAGTGAGTCCAGGGAGTGCACTAGCACCACTGGGGATGCAGTGCAGTGAGTCCAGAGAGTGCACTGGCACCACTGGGGATGCAGTGCAGTGAGTGCAGGGAGTGCACTGGCACTACTCGGGATGCAGTGCAGTGAGTCCAGGGAGTGCACTGGCACCACTGGGGATACACCCCGGAGAGTCCAGGGAGTGCACTGACACCACTGGGGATGCAGTGCAGTTAGTCCAGGCAGTGCACTGGCACCACTGGGGATGCAGTGCAGTGATTCCAGAGAGTGCACTGGCACCACTGGGGATGCACCCCGGCGAGTCCATGAAGTGCACTGGCACCACTGCGGATGCAGTGCAGTGAGTCCAGAGAGTGCACTGGCACCACTGGGGATGCAGTGCAGTGAGTCCAGGGAGTGCACTGACACCGCTGGGGATGCAGTGCAGTGAGTCCAGAGAGTGCACTGGCACCCTGGGGATGCAGTGCAGTGAGTCCAGGGAGTGCACTGGCACCACTGGGGATGCACCCCTGTGAGTCCAGGGAGTGCACTGGCACCACTGGGGATGCAGTGCAGTGAGTCTAGGGAGTGCACTGGCACCACTGGGGATGCAGTGCAGTGAGTAAAGAGAGTATACTGGCACCACTGGTGATGCAGTGCAGTGAGTCCAGGGAGTGCACTGGCACCAGTGGGGATGCAGTGCAGTGAGTCCAGGGAGTGCACTGGCACCACTGGGGATGCAGTGCAGTGAGTCCAGGGAGTGCACTGGCACCACTGGTGATGCAGTACAGTGAGTCCAGAGAGTGCACTGGCACCACTGGGGATGCACTGCAGTGACTCCAGAGAGTGCACTGGCACCACTGGGGATGCAGTGCAGTGATTCCAGAGAGTGCACTGGCACCACTGTGGATGCAGTGCAGTGAATCTAGGGAGTGCACTGGCAGCACTGGGGATGCAGTGCAGTGAGTCCAGAGAGTGCACTGGCACCACTGGGGATGCAGTGCAGTGAGTCCAGAGAGTGCTCTGGCACCACTGGGGATGCAGTGCAGTGAGTCCAGGGAGTGCACTGGCACCACTGGGGATGCAGTGCAGTGAGTCCAGGGAGTGCACTGGCACCGCTGGGGATGCAGTGCAGTGAGTCCAGAGAGTGCACTGGCACCACTGGGGATGCACCCCGGTGAGTCCAGGGAGTGCACTGGCACCACTGGGGATGCAGTGCAGTGAGTCCAGAGAGTGCACTGGCACCACTGGGGATGCACCCCGGTGAGTCCAGGGAGTGCACTGGCACCACTGGGGATGCAGTGCAGTGAGTCCAGAGAGTGCACTGGCACCACTGGGGATGCAGTGCAGTGAGTCCAGGGAGTGCACTGGCCCCGCTGGGGATGCAGTGAAGTGAGTCCAGAGAGTGCACTGGCACCACTGGGGATGCACCCCGGCGAGTCCATGAAGTGCACTGGCACCAGTGGGGATGCAGTGCAGTGAGTCCAGAGAGTGCACTGGCACCACTTTGTGATGCAGTGCAGTGAGTCCAGGAGTGCACTGGCACCACTGGGGATGCAGTGCAGTGAGTCAAGGAGTGCATTGGCACCACTGGGGATGCAGTGCATTGAGGAAAGAGAGTGCTCTGGCACCACTGGGGATGCAGTGCAGTGAGTCCAGGGAGTGCACTGGCACCACTGGGGATGCAGTGCAGTGAGTGCAGGGAGTGCACTGGCACCACTGGGGATGCAGTGCAGTGAGTCCAGATAGTGCACTGGCACCACTGGGGATGCAGTGCAATGAATCCAGGGAGTGCAGTGACACCACTGGGGATGCAGTGCAGTGAGTCCAGAGAGTGCACTGGCACCACTGGGGATGCACCGCGGAGAGTCCAGGGAGAGTACTGGTACCACTGGGAATGCAGTGCAGTGAGTCCAGAGAGTGCACTGGCACCAGTGGGGATGCAGTGCAGTGAGTCCAGGGAGTGCACTGGCACCACTGGGTATGCAGTGCAGTGAGTCCAGAGAGTGCACTGGCACCACTGGGGATGCAGTGCAGTGACTCCAGAGAGTGCACTGGCACCACTGGGGATGCAGTGCAGTGAGTCCAGGGATTGCACTGGCACCACTGGGGATGCAGTGCAGTGAGTCCAGTGAGTGCACTGGCACCACTGGGGATGCACCCCGGTGAGTCCAGGGAGTGCACTGGCACCACTGGGGATGCAGTGCAGTGAGTCCAGAGAGTGCACTGGCACCACTGGGGATGCAGTGCAGTGACTCCAGAGAGTGCACTGGCACCACTGGCGATGCAGTGCAGTGAGTCCAGATAGTGCACTGGCACCAGTGGGGATGCAGTGCAGTGAATCTAGGGAGTGCACTGGCAGCACTGGGGATGCAGTGCAGTTAGTCCAGAGAGTGCTCTGGCACCACTGCGGATGCAGTGCAGTGAGTCCAGGGAGTGCACTGGCACCACTGGGGATGCAGTGCAGTGAGTCCAGGGAGTGCACTGGCACCACTGGGGATGCAGTGCAGTGAGTCCAGGGAGTGCACTGGCACCACTGGGGATGCACCCCGGTGAGTCCAGGGAGTGCACAGTCAGCACTGGGGATGCAGTGCAGTGAGTCCAGAGAGTGCACTGGCACCACTGGGGATGCAGTGCAGTGAGTCCAGGGAGTGCACTGGCACCACTGGGGATGCAGTGCAGTGAGTCCAGGGATTGCACTGGCACCACTGGGGATGCAGTGCAGTGAGTCCAGTGAGTGCACTGGCACCACTGGGGATGCACCCCGGCGAGTCCATGAAGTGCACTGGCACCAGTGGGGATGCAGTGCAGTGAGTCCAGAGAGTGCACTGGCACCAGTGGGGAGGCAGTGCAGTGAGTCCAGGAGTGCACTGACACCACTGGGGATGCAGTGCAGTGAGTCCAGAGAGTGCACTGGCACCAGTGGGGATGCAGTGCAGTGAGTCCAGAGAGTGCACTGGCACCACTGGGGATGCAGTGCAGTGAATCCAGGGAGTGCACTGGCACCACTGGGGATGCACCCCGGAAAGTCCAGGGAGTGTACTGGCACCACTGGGGATGCAGTGCAGTGAGTCCAGAGAGTGCACTGACACCACTGGGGATGCAGTGTAGTGAGTCCAGGGAGTGCACTGGCACCACTGCGGATGCAGTGCAGTGAGTCCAGGGAGTGCACTGGCACCACTGGGGATGCAGTGCAGTGAGTCCAGCGAGTACACGGGCACCACTGGGGATGCAGTGCAGTGAGTACAGAGAGTGCTCTGGCACCACTGGAGATGCAGTGTAGTGAGTCCAGGGAGTGCACTGGCACCACTGGGGATACAGTCCAGTGAGTCCAGAGAGTGCTCTGGCACCACCTCGGATGCAGTGCAGTGAGTACAGAGAGTGCACTGGCACCACTGGGGATGCAGTGCAGTGAGTCCAGGGAGTGCACTGGAACCACTGGGGATGCAGTGCAGTGAGTCCAGAGAGTGCACTGGCACCACTGGGGATGCAGTGCAGTGAGTCGAGATAGTGCACTGGCACCACTGGGGATGCAGTGCAGTGAATCCAGGGAGTGCACTGGTACCACTCGGGATGCAGTGCAGTGAGTCCAGGGAGTGCACTGGCACCACTGGGGATACACCCCGGAGAGTCCAGGGAGTGTACTGACACCACTGGGAATGCAGTGCAGTAAGTCCAGGCAGTGCACTGGCACCACTGGGGATGCAGTGCAGTGAGTCCAGAGAGTGCACTGGCACCACTGGGGATGCAACCCCGGCGAGTCCATGAAGTGCACTGGCACCACTGCGGATGCAGTGCAGTGAGTGCAGAGAGTGCACTGGCACCACTGGGGATGCAGTGCAGTGAGTCCAGGGAGTGCACTGACACCGCTGGGGATGCAGTGCAGTGAGTCCAGAGAGTGCACTGGCACCCCTGGGGATGCACCCCGGTGAGTCCAAGAAGTGCACTGGCACCAGTGGGGATGCAGTGCAGTGAGTCCAGAGAGTGCACTGGCACCACTGGGGATGCAGTGCAGTGAGTCCAGGAGTGCACTGACACCACTGGGGATGCAGTGCAGTGAGTCCAGAGAGTGCACTGGCACCCTGGGGATGCAGTGCAGTGAGTCCAGGGAGTGCACTGGCACCACTGGGGATGCACCCCTGTGAGTCCAGGGAGTGCACTGGCACCACTGGGGATGCAGTGCAGTGAGTCTAGGGAGTGCACTGGTACCACTGGGGATGCAGTGCAGTGAGTAAAGAGAGTATACTGGCACCACTGGTGATGCAGTGCAGTGAGTCCAGGGAGTGCACTGGCACCAGTGGGGATGCAGTGCAGTGAGTCCAGGGAGTGCACTGGCACCACTGGGGATGCAGTGCAGTGAGTCCAGGGAGTGCACTGGCACCACTGGTGATGCAGTGCAGTGAGTCCAGAGAGTGCACTGGCACCACTGGGGATGCACTGCAGTGACTCCAGAGAGTGCACTGGCACCACTGGGGATGCAGTGCAGTGATTCCAGAGAGTGCACTGGCACCACTGTGGATGCAGTGCAGTGAATCTAGGGAGTGCACTGGCAGCACTGGGGATGCAGTGCAGTGAGTCCAGAGAGTGCACTGGCACCACTGGGGATGAACTGCAGTGAGTCCAGAGAGTGCTCTGGCACCACTGCGGATGCAGTGCAGTGAGTCCAGGGAGTGCACTGGCACCACTGGGGATGCAGTGCAGTGAGTCCAGGGAGTGCACTGGCACCGCTGGGGATGCAGTGCAGTGAGTCCAGAGAGTGCACTGGCACCACTGGGGATGCACCCCGGTGAGTCCAGGGAGTGCACTGGCACCACTGGGGATGCAGTGCAGTGAGTCCAGAGAGTGCACTGGCACCACTGGGGATGCACCCCGGTGAGTCCAGGGAGTGCACTGGCACCACTGGGGATGCACTGCAGTGAGTCCAGAGAGTGCACTGGCACCACTGGGGATGCAGTGCAGTGAGTCCAGGGAGTGCACTGGCCCCGCTGGGGATGCAGTGAAGTGAGTCCAGAGAGTGCACTGGCACCACTGGGGATGCACCCCGGCGAGTCCATGAAGTGCACTGGCACCAGTGGGGATGCAGTGCAGTGAGTCCAGAGAGTGCACTGGCACCACTTTGTGATGCAGTGCAGTGAGTCCAGGAGTGCACTGGCACCACTGGGGATGCAGTGCAGTGAGTCCAGAGAGTGCACTGGCACCACTGGGGATGCATTGCAGTGAGTCAAGGAGTGCACTGGCACCACTGGGGATGCAGTGCATTGAGGAAAGAGAGTGCTCTGGCACCACTGGGGATGCAGTGCAGTGAGTCCAGGGAGTGCACTGGCACCACTGGGGATGCAGTGCAGTGAGTCCAGGGAGTGCACTAGCACCACTGGGGATGCAGTGCAGTGAGTCCAGAGAGTGCACTGGCACCACTGGGGATGCAGTGCAGTGAGTGCAGGGAGTGCACTGGCACCACTGGGGATGCAGTGCAGTGAGTCCAGATAGTGCACTGGCACCACTGGGGATGCAGTGCAATGAATCCAGGGAGTGCAGTGACACCACTGGGGATGCAGTGCAGTGAGTCCAGAGAGTGCACTGGCACCACTGGGGATGCACCCCGGTGAGTCCAAGAAGTGCACTGGCACCAGTGGGGATGCAGTGCAGTGAGTCCAGAGAGTGCACTGGCACCACTGGGGATGCAGTGCAGTGAGTCCAGGAGTGCACTGACACCACTGGGGATGCAGTGCAGTGAGTCCAGAGAGTGCACTGGCACCCTGGGGATGCAGTGCAGTGAGTCCAGGGAGTGCACTGGCACCACTGGGGATGCACCCCTGTGAGTCCAGGGAGTGCACTGGCACCACTGGGGATGCAGTGCAGTGAGTCTAGGGAGTGCACTGGTACCACTGGGGATGCAGTGCAGTGAGTAAAGAGAGTATACTGGCACCACTGGTGATGCAGTGCAGTGAGTTCAGGGAGTGCACTGGCACCAGTGGGGATGCAGTGCAGTGAGTCCAGGGAGTGCACTGGCACCACTGGGGATGCAGTGCAGTGAGTCCAGGGAGTGCACTGGCACCACTGGTGATGCAGTGCAGTGAGTCCAGAGAGTGCACTGGCACCACTGGGGATGCACTGCAGTGACTCCAGAGAGTGCACTGGCACCACTGGGGATGCAGTGCAGTGATTCCAGAGAGTGCACTGGCACCACTGTGGATGCAGTGCAGTGAATCTAGGGAGTGCACTGGCAGCACTGGGGATGCAGTGCAGTGAGTCCAGAGAGTGCACTGGCACCACTGGGGATGAACTGCAGTGAGTCCAGAGAGTGCTCTGGCACCACTGCGGATGCAGTGCAGTGAGTCCAGGGAGTGCACTGGCACCACTGGGGATGCAGTGCAGTGAGTCCAGGGAGTGCACTGGCACCGCTGGGGATGCAGTGCAGTGAGTCCAGAGAGTGCACTGGCACCACTGGGGATGCACCCCGGTGAGTCCAGGGAGTGCACTGGCACCACTGGGGATGCAGTGCAGTGAGTCCAGAGAGTGCACTGGCACCACTGGGGATGCAGTGCAGTGAGTCCAGGGAGTGCACTGGCACCACTGGGGATGCACTGCAGTGAGTCCAGAGAGTGCACTGGCACCACTGGGGATGCAGTGCAGTGAGTCCAGGGAGTGCACTGGCCCCGCTGGGGATGCAGTGAAGTGAGTCCAGAGAGTGCACTGGCACCACTGGGGATGCACCCCGGCGAGTCCATGAAGTGCACTGGCACCAGTGGGGATGCAGTGCAGTGAGTCCAGAGAGTGCACTGGCACCACTTTGTGATGCAGTGCAGTGAGTCCAGGAGTGCACTGGCACCACTGGGGATGCAGTGCAGTGAGTCCAGAGAGTGCACTGGCACCACTGGGGATGCATTGCAGTGAGTCAAGGAGTGCACTGGCACCACTGGGGATGCAGTGCATTGAGGAAAGAGAGTGCTCTGGCACCACTGGGGATGCAGTGCAGTGAGTCCAGGGAGTGCACTGGCACCACTGGGGATGCAGTGCAGTGAGTCCAGGGAGTGCACTAGCACCACTGGGGATGCAGTGCAGTGAGTCCAGAGAGTGCACTGGCACCACTGGGGATGCAGTGCAGTGAGTGCAGGGAGTGCACTGGCACCACTGGGGATGCAGTGCAGTGAGTCCAGATAGTGCACTGGCACCACTGGGGATGCAGTGCAATGAATCCAGGGAGTGCAGTGACACCACTGGGGATGCAGTGCAGTGAGTCCAGAGAGTGCACTGGCACCACTGGGGATGCACCGCGGAGAGTCCAGGGAGAGTACTGGTACCACTGGGAATGCAGTGCAGTGAGTCCAGAGAGTGCACTGGCACCAGTGGGGATGCAGTGCAGTGAGTCCAGGGAGTGCACTGGCACCACTGGGTATGCAGTGCAGTGAGTCCAGAGAGTGCACTGGCACCACTGGGGATGCAGTGCAGTGAGTCCAGAGAGTGCACTGGCACCACTGGGGATGCACTGCAGTGACTCCAGAGAGTGCACTGGCACCACTGGGGATGCAGTGCAGTGAGTCCAGGGATTGCACTGGCACCACTGGGGATGCAGTGCAGTGAGTCCAGTGAGTTCACTGGCACCACTGGGGATGCACCCCGGTGAGTCCAGGGAGTGCACTGGCACCACTGGGGATGCAGTGCAGTGAGTCCAGAGAGTGCACTGGCACCAGTGTGGATGCAGTGCAGTGAGTCCAGGGAGTGCACTGGCACCACTGGGGATGCAGTGCAGTGAGTCCAGAGAGTGCACTGGCACCACTGGGGATGCAGTGCAGTGAGTCCAGGGAGTGCACTGGCACCGCTGGGAATGCAGTGAAGTGAGTCCAGAGAGTGCACTGGCACCACTGGGGATGCACCCCGGCGAGTCCATGAAGTGCACTGGCACCAGTGGGGATGCAGTGCAGTGAGTCCAGAGAGTGCACTGGCACCACTGGGGATGCAGTGCAGTGAATCTAGGGAGTGAACTGGCACCACTGGGGATGCAGTGCAGTGAGTCCAGAGAGTGCACTGGCACCACTGGGGATGCAGTGCAGTGATTCCAGAGAGTGCTCTGGCACCACTGCGGATGCAGTGCAGTGAGTCCAGGGAGTGCACTGGCCCCACTGGGGATGCAGTGCAGTGAGTCCAGGAGTGCACTGGCACCACTGGGGATGCAGTGTAGTGAGTCCAAGAGTGGACTGGCACCACTGCGGATGCAGTGCAGTGAGTCGAGGGAGTGCACTGTCAGCACTGGGGATGCAGTGCAGTGAGTCCAGAGAGTGCACTGGAACCACTGGGGATGCAGTGCAGTGAGTCCTGGGAGTGCACTGGCACCACTGGGGATGCAGTGCAGTGAGTCCAGAGAGTGCACTGGCACAACTGGGGATGCAGTGCAGTGAGTCCAGAGAGTGCACTGGCACCACTGGGGATGCAGTGCAGTGAGTCCAGAGAGTGCACTGGTACCACTGGGGATGCAGTGCAGTGAGTCCAGGGAGTGCACTGGCACCACTGGGGATGCAGTGCAGTGAGTCCAGGGCGTGCAGTGGCACCACTGGGGATGCAGTGCAGTGAGTAAAGGGAGTGCTCTGGCACCACTGGGAATGCAGTGCAGTGAGTCCAGAGAGTGCACTGGCACCACTGGGGATGCAGTGCAGTGAGTCCAGAGAGTGCACTGGCACCACTGGGGATGCAGTGCAGTGAGTCCAGGGAGTGCACTGGCACCACTGGGGTGCAGTGCAGTGAGTCCAGGGAGTGCACTGGCACCACTGGGGATGCAGTGCAGTGAGTCCAGGGAGTGCACTGGCACCACTGGGGATGCAGTGCAGTGAGTCCAGAGAGTGCACTGGCACCACTGGGGATGCAGTGCAGTGAGTCCAGAGAGTGCACTGGCACCACTGGGGATGCAGTGCAGTGAGTACAGAGAGGGCACTGGCACCACTGGGGATGCAGTGCGGTGAGTCCAGGGAGTGCACTGGCACCACTGGGGATGCAGTGCAGTGAATCCAGGGAGTGCACTGGAACACTGGGGTGCAGTGTAGTGAGTCCAAGAGTGCACTGGCACCACTGCGGATGCAGTGCAGTGAGTCCAGGGAGTGCACTGGCACCACTGGGGATGCAGTGCAGTGAGTCCAGGGAGTGCACTGGCACCAATGGGGATGCAGTCCAGTGAGTCCAGAGAGTGCACTGGCACCACTGGGGATGCACCCCGGTGAGTCCAGGGATTGCACTGGCACCAGTGGGGATGCAGTGCAGTGAGTCCAGGGAGTGCACTGGCACCACTGGGGATGCAGTGCAGTGAGTCCAGAGAGTGCACTGGCACCGCTGGGGATGCAGTGAAGTGAGTCCAGAGAGTGCACTGGCACCACTGGGGATGCAGTGCAGTTAGTCCAGAGATTGCACTGGCACCACTGGGGATGCAGTGCAGTGAGTCCAGGGAGTGCACTGGCACCAGTGGGGATGCAGTGCAGTGAGTCCAGAGAGTGCACTGGCACCACTGGGGATGCACCCCGGTGAGTCCAGGGAGTGCACTGGCACCACTGGGGATGCAGTGCAGTGAGTCCAGAGAGTGCACTGGCACCACTGGTGATGCAGTGCAGTGAGTCCAGAGAGTGCACTGGCACCACTGGGGATGCAGTGCAGTGAGTCCAGAGAGTGCTCTGGCACCACTGGGGATGCAGTGCAGTGAGTCCAGGGAGTGCAGTGGCGCCACTGGGGTGCAGTGCAGTGAGTCCAGAGAGTGCACTGGCACCACTGGGGATGCAGTGCAGTGAGTCCAGAGAGTGCACTGGCACCACTGGGGATGCAGTGCAGTGAGTCCAGAGAGTGCACTGGTACCACTGGGGATGCAGTGCAGTGAGTCCAGAGTGTGCACTGGCACCACTGGGGATGCAGTGCAGTGAGTCCAGAGAGTGCACTGGCACCACTGGGGATGCAGTGCAGTGAGTCCAGAGAGTGCACTGGCACCACTGGGGATGCAGTGCAGTGAGTCCAGAGAGTGCTCTGGCACCACTGGGGATGCAGTGCAGTGAGTCCAGAGAGTGCACTGGTACCACTGGGGATGCAGTGCAGTGAGTCCAGGGAGTGCACTGGCACCACTGGGGATGCAGTGCAGTGACTCCAGAGAGTGCACTGGCACCACTGGGGATGCAGTGCAGTGAGTCCAGAGAGTGCACTGGCACCACTGGGGATGCAGTGCAGTGAGTCCAGAGAGTGCTCTGGCACCACTGGGGATGCAGTGCAGTGAGTCCAGAGAGTGCACTGGTACCACTGGGGATGCAGTGCAGTGAGTCCAGGGAGTGCACTGGCACCACTGGGGATGCAGTGCAGTGAGTCCAGGGAGTGCACTGGCACCAATGGGGATGCAATGCAGTGAGTCCAGGGAGTGCACTGGCACCACTGGGGATGCAGTGCAGTGAGTCTAGAGAGTGCACTTGAACCACTGGGGATGAACCCCGGTGAGTCCAGGGATTGCACTGGCACCACTGGGGATGCAGGGCAGTGAGTCCAGAGAGTGCACTGGCACCACTGGGGATGCACCCCGGTGAGTCCAGGGAGTGCAGTGGCACCACTGGGGATGCAGTGCAGTGAGTCCAGAGAGTGCACTGGCACCACTGGGGATGCAGTGCAGTGATTCCAGGGAGTGCACTGGCACCGCTGGGGATGCAGTGAAGTGAGTCCAGAGAGTGCACTGGCACTACTGGGGATGCACCCCGGTGAGTCCATGAAGTGCACTGGCACCACTGGGGATGCAGTGCAGTGAGTCCAGAGAGTGCACTGGCACCAGTGTGGATGCAGTGCAGTGAGTCCAGGGAGTGCACTGGCACCACTGGGGATGCAGTGCAGTGAGTCCAGAGAGTGCACTGGCACCACTGGGGATGCAGTGCAGTGAGTCCAGGGAGTGCACTGGCACCGCTGGGAATGCAGTGAAGTGAGTCCAGAGAGTGCACTGGCACCACTGGGGATGCACCCCGGCGAGTCCATGAAGTGCACTGGCACCAGTGGGGATGCAGTGCAGTGAGTCCAGAGAGTGCACTGGCACCACTGGGGATGCAGTGCAGTGAATCTAGGGAGTGAACTGGCACCACTGGGGATGCAGTGCAGTGAGTCCAGAGAGTGCACTGGCACCACTGGGGATGCAGTGCAGTGATTCCAGAGAGTGCTCTGGCACCACTGCGGATGCAGTGCAGTGAGTCCAGGGAGTGCACTGGCCCCACTGGGGATGCAGTGCAGTGAGTCCAGGAGTGCACTGGCACCACTGGGGATGCAGTGTAGTGAGTCCAAGAGTGGACTGGCACCACTGCGGATGCAGTGCAGTGAGTCGAGGGAGTGCACTGTCAGCACTGGGGATGCAGTGCAGTGAGTCCAGAGAGTGCACTGGAACCACTGGGGATGCAGTGCAGTGAGCCCTGGGAGTGCACTGGCACCACTGGGGATGCAGTGCAGTGAGTCCAGAGAGTGCACTGGCACAACTGGGGATGCAGTGCAGTGAGTCCAGAGAGTGCACTGGCACCACTCGGGATGCAGTGCAGTGAGTCCAGAGAGTGCACTGGTACCACTGGGGATGCAGTGCAGTGAGTCCAGGGAGTGCACTGGCACCACTGGGGATGCAGTGCAGTGAGTCCAGGGCGTGCAGTGGCACCACTGGGGATGCAGTGCAGTGAGTAAAGGGAGTGCTCTGGCACCACTGGGAATGCAGTGCAGTGAGTCCAGAGAGTGCACTGGCACCACTGGGGATGCAGTGCAGTGAGTCCAGAGAGTGCACTGGCACCACTGGGGATGCAGTGCAGTGAGTCCAGGGAGTGCACTGGCACCACTGGGGTGCAGTGCAGTGAGTCCAGGGAGTGCACTGGCACCACTGGGGATGCAGTGCAGTGAGTCCAGGGAGTGCACTGGCACCACTGGGGATGCAGTGCAGTGAGTCCAGAGAGTGCACTGGCACCACTGGGGATGCAGTGCAGTGAGTCCAGAGAGTGCACTGGCACCACTGGGGATGCAGTGCAGTGAGTACAGAGAGGGCACTGGCACCACTGGGGATGCAGTGCGGTGAGTCCAGGGAGTGCACTGGCACCACTGGGGATGCAGTGCAGTGAATCCAGGGAGTGCACTGGAACACTGGGGATGCAGTGTAGTGAGTCCAAGAGTGCACTGGCACCACTGCGGATGCAGTGCAGTGAGTCCAGGGAGTGCACTGGCACCACTGGGGATGCAGTGCAGTGAGTCCAGGGAGTGCACTGGCACCAATGGGGATGCAGTCCAGTGAGTCCAGAGTATGCACTGGCACCACTGGGGATGCACCCCGGTGAGTCCAGGGATTGCACTGGCACCAGTGGGGATGCAGTGCAGTGAGTCCAGGGAGTGCACTGGCACCACTGGGGATGCAGTGCAGTGAGTCCAGAGAGTGCACTGGCACCGCTGGGGATGCAGTGAAGTGAGTCCAGAGAGTGCACTGGCACCACTGGGGATGCAGTGCAGTTAGTCCAGAGATTGCACTGGCACCACTGGGGATGCAGTGCAGTGAGTCCAGGGAGTGCACTGGCACCAGTGGGGATGCAGTGCAGTGAGTCCAGAGAGTGCACTGGCACCACTGGGGATGCACCCCGGTGAGTCCAGGGAGTGCACTGGCACCACTGGGGATGCAGTGCAGTGAGTCCAGAGAGTGCACTGGCACCACTGGTGATGCAGTGCAGTGAGTCCAGAGAGTGCACTGGCACCACTGGGGATGCAGTGCAGTGAGTCCAGGAGTGCACTGGCACCACTGGGGATGCAGTGCAGTGAGTCCAAGAGTGCACTGGCACCACTGCGGATGCAGTGCAGTGAGTCGAGGGAGTGCACTGTCAGCACTGGGGATGCAGTGCAGTGAGTCCAGAGAGTGCACTGGAACCACTGGGGATGCAGTGCAGTGAGTCCAGGGAGTGCACTGCCACCACTGGGGATGCAGTGCAGTGAGTCCAGGGAGTGCAGTGGCGCCACTGGGGTGCAGTGCAGTGAGTCCAGAGAGTGCACTGGCACCACTGGGGATGCAGTGCAGTGAGTCCAGAGAGTGCACTGGCACCACTGGGGATGCAGTGCAGTGAGTCCAGAGAGTGCACTGGTACCACTGGGGATGCAGTGCAGTGAGTCCAGAGTGTGCACTGGCACCACTGGGGATGCAGTGCAGTGAGTCCAGAGAGTGCACTGGCACCACTGGGGATGCAGTGCAGTGAGTCCAGAGAGTGCACTGGCACCACTGGGGATGCAGTGCAGTGAGTCCAGAGAGTGCTCTGGCACCACTGGGGATGCAGTGCAGTGAGTCCAGAGAGTGCACTGGTACCACTGGGGATGCAGTGCAGTGAGTCCAGGGAGTGCAGTGGCACCACTGGGGATGCAGTGCAGTGAGTCCAGGGAGTGCACTGGCACCAATGGGGATGCAATGCAGTGAGTCCAGGGAGTGCACTGGCACCACTGGGGATGCAGTGCAGTGAGTCTAGAGAGTGCACTTGAACCACTGGGGATGAACCCCGGTGAGTCCAGGGATTGCACTGGCACCACTGGGGATGCAGGGCAGTGAGTCCAGAGAGTGCACTGGCACCACTGGGGATGCACCCCGGTGAGTCCAGGGAGTGCAGTGGCACCACTGGGGATGCAGTGCAGTGAGTCCAGAGAGTGCACTGGCACCACTGGGGATGCAGTGCAGTGATTCCAGGGAGTGCACTGGCACCGCTGGGGATGCAGTGAAGTGAGTCCAGAGAGTGCACTGGCACTACTGGGGATGCACCCCGGTGAGTCCATGAAGTGCACTGGCACCACCGGGGATGCAGTGCAGTTAGTCCAGAGATTGCAGTGGCACCACTGGGGATGCAGTGCAGTGAGTCCAGGGAGTGCACTGGCACCACTGGGGATGCAGTGCAGTGAGTCCAGGGAGTGCACTGGCACCACTGGGGATGCACCGGTGAGTCCAGGGAGTGCACTGGCACCACTATGGATGCAGTGCAGTGAGTCCAGAGAGTGCACTGGCACCACTGGGGATGCAGTGCAGTGAGTCCAGAGAGTGCTCTGGCACCACTGCGTATGCAGTGCAGTGACTCCAGAGAGTGCACTGGCACCACTGGGGATGCACCCCGGAGAGTCCATGAAGTGCTCTGGCACCACTGCAGATGCAGTGCAGTGAGTCCAGGGAGTGCACTGGCACCACTGGGGATGCAGTGCAGTGAGTCCAGGGAGTGCACTGGCACCAGTGGGGATGCAGTGCAGTGCGTCCAGAGAGTGCACTGGCACCACTGGGGATGCAGTGCAGTGAGTCCAGAGAGTGCACTGGCACCACTGGGGATGCAGTGCAGTGAGTCCATGAAGTGCACTGGCACCACTGGGGATGCAGTGCAGTGAGTCCAGAAAGTGCACTGGCACCACTGGGGATGCAGTGTAGTGAGTCCAGAGAGTGCACTGGCACCACTGGGGATGCAGTGCAGTTAGTCCAGAGATTGCACTGGCACCACTGGGGATGCAGTGCAGTGAGTCCAGGGAGTGCACTGGCACCAGTGGGGATGCAGTGCAGTGAGTCCAGAGAGTGCACTGGCACCACTGGGGATGCACCCCGGTGAGTCCAGGGAGTGCACTGGCACCACTGGGGATGCAGTGCAGTGAGTCCAGAGAGTGCACTGGCACCACTGGTGATGCAGTGCAGTGAGTCCAGAGAGTGCACTGGCACCACTGGGGATGCAGTGCAGTGAGTCCAGAGAGTGCTCTGGCACCACTGGGGATGCAGTGCAGTGAGTCCAGGGAGTGCAGTGGCGCCACTGGGGTGCAGTGCAGTGAGTCCAGAGAGTGCACTGGCACCACTGGGGATGCAGTGCAGTGAGTCCAGAGAGTGCACTGGCACCACTGGGGATGCAGTGCAGTGAGTCCAGAGAGTGCACTGGTACCACTGGGGATGCAGTGCAGTGAGTCCAGAGTGTGCACTGGCACCACTGGGGATGCAGTGCAGTGAGTCCAGAGAGTGCACTGGCACCACTGGGGATGCAGTGCAGTGAGTCCAGAGAGTGCACTGGCACCACTGGGGATGCAGTGCAGTGAGTCCAGAGAGTGCTCTGGCACCACTGGGGATGCAGTGCAGTGAGTCCAGAGAGTGCACTGGTACCACTGGGGATGCAGTGCAGTGAGTCCAGGGAGTGCACTGGCACCACTGGGGATGCAGTGCAGTGACTCCAGAGAGTGCACTGTCAGCACTGGGGATGCAGTGCAGTGAGTCCAGAGAGTGCACTGGCACCACTGGGGATGCAGTGCAGTGAGTCCAGAGAGTGCTCTGGCACCACTGGGGATGCAGTGCAGTGAGTCCAGAGAGTGCACTGGTACCACTGGGGATGCAGTGCAGTGAGTCCAGGGAGTGCACTGGCACCACTGGGGATGCAGTGCAGTGAGTCCAGGGAGTGCACTGGCACCAATGGGGATGCAATGCAGTGAGTCCAGGGAGTGCACTGGCACCACTGGGGATGCAGTGCAGTGAGTCTAGAGAGTGCACTTGAACCACTGGGGATGAACCCCGGTGAGTCCAGGGATTGCACTGGCACCACTGGGGATGCAGGGCAGTGAGTCCAGAGAGTGCACTGGCACCACTGGGGATGCACCCCGGTGAGTCCAGGGAGTGCAGTGGCACCACTGGGGATGCAGTGCAGTGAGTCCAGAGAGTGCACTGGCACCACTGGGGATGCAGTGCAGTGATTCCAGGGAGTGCACTGGCACCGCTGGGGATGCAGTGAAGTGAGTCCAGAGAGTGCACTGGCACTACTGGGGATGCACCCCGGTGAGTCCATGAAGTGCACTGGCACCACTGGGGATGCAGTGCAGTGAGTCCAGAGAGTGCACTGGCACCAGTGTGGATGCAGTGCAGTGAGTCCAGGGAGTGCACTGGCACCACTGGGGATGCAGTGCAGTGAGTCCAGAGAGTGCACTGGCACCACTGGGGATGCAGTGCAGTGAGTCCAGGGAGTGCACTGGCACCGCTGGGAATGCAGTGAAGTGAGTCCAGAGAGTGCACTGGCACCACTGGGGATGCACCCCGGCGAGTCCATGAAGTGCACTGGCACCAGTGGGGATGCAGTGCAGTGAGTCCAGAGAGTGCACTGGCACCACTGGGGATGCAGTGCAGTGAATCTAGGGAGTGAACTGGCACCACTGGGGATGCAGTGCAGTGAGTCCAGAGAGTGCACTGGCACCACTGGGGATGCAGTGCAGTGATTCCAGAGAGTGCTCTGGCACCACTGCGGATGCAGTGCAGTGAGTCCAGGGAGTGCACTGGCCCCACTGGGGATGCAGTGCAGTGAGTCCAGGAGTGCACTGGCACCACTGGGGATGCAGTGTAGTGAGTCCAAGAGTGGACTGGCACCACTGCGGATGCAGTGCAGTGAGTCGAGGGAGTGCACTGTCAGCACTGGGGATGCAGTGCAGTGAGTCCAGAGAGTGCACTGGAACCACTGGGGATGCAGTGCAGTGAGCCCTGGGAGTGCACTGGCACCACTGGGGATGCAGTGCAGTGAGTCCAGAGAGTGCACTGGCACAACTGGGGATGCAGTGCAGTGAGTCCAGAGAGTGCACTGGCACCACTGGGGATGCAGTGCAGTGAGTCCAGAGAGTGCACTGGTACCACTGGGGATGCAGTGCAGTGAGTCCAGGGAGTGCACTGGCACCACTGGGGATGCAGTGCAGTGAGTCCAGGGCGTGCAGTGGCACCACTGGGGATGCAGTGCAGTGAGTAAAGGGAGTGCTCTGGCACCACTGGGAATGCAGTGCAGTGAGTCCAGAGAGTGCACTGGCACAACTGGGGATGCAGTGCAGTGAGTCCAGAGAGTGCACTGGCACCACTGGGGATGCAGTGCAGTGAGTCCAGGGAGTGCACTGGCACCACTGGGGTGCAGTGCAGTGAGTCCAGGGAGTGCACTGGCACCACTGGGGATGCAGTGCAGTGAGTCCAGGGAGTGCACTGGCACCACTGGGGATGCAGTGCAGTGAGTCCAGAGAGTGCACTGGCACCACTGGGGATGCAGTGCAGTGAGTCCAGAGAGTGCACTGGCACCACTGGGGATGCAGTGCAGTGAGTACAGAGAGGGCACTGGCACCACTGGGGATGCAGTGCGGTGAGTCCAGGGAGTGCACTGGCACCACTGGGGATGCAGTGCAGTGAATCCAGGGAGTGCACTGGAACACTGGGGATGCAGTGTAGTGAGTCCAAGAGTGCACTGGCACCACTGCGGATGCAGTGCAGTGAGTCCAGGGAGTGCACTGGCACCACTGGGGATGCAGTGCAGTGAGTCCAGGGAGTGCACTGGCACCAATGGGGATGCAGTGCAGTGAGTCCAGAGTATGCACTGGCACCACTGGGGATGCACCCCGGTGAGTCCAGGGATTGCACTGGCACCAGTGGGGATGCAGTGCAGTGAGTCCAGGGAGTGCACTGGCACCACTGGGGATGCAGTGCAGTGAGTCCAGAGAGTGCACTGGCACCGCTGGGGATGCAGTGAAGTGAGTCCAGAGAGTGCACTGGCACCACTGGGGATGCAGTGCAGTTAGTCCAGAGATTGCACTGGCACCACTGGGGATGCAGTGCAGTGAGTCCAGGGAGTGCACTGGCACCAGTGGGGATGCAGTGCAGTGAGTCCAGAGAGTGCACTGGCACCACTGGGGATGCACCCCGGTGAGTCCAGGGAGTGCACTGGCACCACTGGGGATGCAGTGCAGTGAGTCCAGAGAGTGCACTGGCACCACTGGTGATGCAGTGCAGTGAGTCCAGAGAGTGCACTGGCACCACTGGGGATGCAGTGCAGTGAGTCCAGGAGTGCACTGGCACCACTGGGGATGCAGTGCAGTGAGTCCAAGAGTGCACTGGCACCACTGCGGATGCAGTGCAGTGAGTCGAGGGAGTGCACTGTCAGCACTGGGGATGCAGTGCAGTGAGTCCAGAGAGTGCACTGGAACCACTGGGGATGCAGTGCAGTGAGTCCAGGGAGTGCACTGCCACCACTGGGGATGCAGTGCAGTGAGTCCAGGGAGTGCAGTGGCGCCACTGGGGTGCAGTGCAGTGAGTCCAGAGAGTGCACTGGCACCACTGGGGATGCAGTGCAGTGAGTCCAGAGAGTGCACTGGCACCACTGGGGATGCAGTGCAGTGAGTCCAGAGAGTGCACTGGTACCACTGGGGATGCAGTGCAGTGAGTCCAGAGTGTGCACTGGCACCACTGGGGATGCAGTGCAGTGAGTCCAGAGAGTGCACTGGCACCACTGGGGATGCAGTGCAGTGAGTCCAGAGAGTGCACTGGCACCACTGGGGATGCAGTGCAGTGAGTCCAGAGAGTGCTCTGGCACCACTGGGGATGCAGTGCAGTGAGTCCAGAGAGTGCACTGGTACCACTGGGGATGCAGTGCAGTGAGTCCAGGGAGTGCAGTGGCACCACTGGGGATGCAGTGCAGTGAGTCCAGGGAGTGCACTGGCACCAATGGGGATGCAATGCAGTGAGTCCAGGGAGTGCACTGGCACCACTGGGGATGCAGTGCAGTGAGTCTAGAGAGTGCACTTGAACCACTGGGGATGAACCCCGGTGAGTCCAGGGATTGCACTGGCACCACTGGGGATGCAGGGCAGTGAGTCCAGAGAGTGCACTGGCACCACTGGGGATGCACCCCGGTGAGTCCAGGGAGTGCAGTGGCACCACTGGGGATGCAGTGCAGTGAGTCCAGAGAGTGCACTGGCACCACTGGGGATGCAGTGCAGTGATTCCAGGGAGTGCACTGGCACCGCTGGGGATGCAGTGAAGTGAGTCCAGAGAGTGCACTGGCACTACTGGGGATGCACCCCGGTGAGTCCATGAAGTGCACTGGCACCACCGGGGATGCAGTGCAGTTAGTCCAGAGATTGCAGTGGCACCACTGGGGATGCAGTGCAGTGAGTCCAGGGAGTGCACTGGCACCACTGGGGATGCAGTGCAGTGAGTCCAGGGAGTGCACTGGCACCACTGGGGATGCACCGGTGAGTCCAGGGAGTGCACTGGCACCACTATGGATGCAGTGCAGTGAGTCCAGAGAGTGCACTGGCACCACTGGGGATGCAGTGCAGTGAGTCCAGAGAGTGCTCTGGCACCACTGCGTATGCAGTGCAGTGACTCCAGAGAGTGCACTGGCACCACTGGGGATGCACCCCGGAGAGTCCATGAAGTGCTCTGGCACCACTGCAGATGCAGTGCAGTGAGTCCAGGGAGTGCACTGGCACCACTGGGGATGCAGTGCAGTGAGTCCAGGGAGTGCACTGGCACCAGTGGGGATGCAGTGCAGTGCGTCCAGAGAGTGCACTGGCACCACTGGGGATGCAGTGCAGTGAGTCCAGAGAGTGCACTGGCACCACTGGGGATGCAGTGCAGTGAGTCCATGAAGTGCACTGGCACCACTGGGGATGCAGTGCAGTGAGTCCAGAAAGTGCACTGGCACCACTGGGGATGCAGTGTAGTGAGTCCAGAGAGTGCACTGGCACCACTGGGGATGCAGTGCAGTGAGTCCAGAGAGTGCACTGGCACCACTGGGGATGCACCTCAGTGAGTCCAGAGAGGGCACTGGCACCAGTGGGGTTGCACCCCGGTGAGTCCAGGGAGTGCACTGGCCCCACTGGGGATGCAGTGCAGTGAGTCCAGGGAGTGCACTGACACCAGTGGGGATGCAGTGCAGTGAGTCCAGAGAGTGTACTGGCACCACTGGCGATGCACCCCGGTGAGTACACAGAGTGCACTGGCACCACTGCGGATGCACCCCGGTGTCTCCAGAGAGTGCACTGGCACCACTGGGGACACACCCCGGTGAGTCCAGAGTGTGCACTGGCACCACTGGGGATGCACTGCAGTGAGTCCAGAGAGTGCACTGGCACCACTGGGGATGCAGTGCAGTGAGTCCAGGGAGTGCACTGGCACCACTGGGGATGCAGTGCAGTGAGTCCAGGCAGTGCACTGGCACCACTGGGGATGCAGTGCAGTGAGTCCAGAGAGTGCACTGGCACCACTGGGGATGCAGTGCAGTGAGTCCAGAGAGTGCACTGGCACCACTGGGGATGCAGTGCAGTGAGTCCAGAGAGTGCTCTGGCACCACTGGGGATGCAGTGCAGTGAGTCCAGAGAGTGCACTGGTACCACTGGGGATGCACTGCAGTGAGTCCAGGGAGTGCACTGGCACCACTGGGGATGCAGTGCAGTGAGTCCAGAGAGTGCACTGGCACCACTGGGGATGCAGTGCAGTGAGTCCAGAGAGTGCACTGGCACCACTGGGGATGCAGTGCAGTGAGTCCAGAGAGTGCTCTGGCACCACTTGGGATGCAGTGCAGTGAGTCCAGAGAGTGCACTGGTACCACTGGGGATGCAGTGCAGTGAGTCCAGGGAGTGCACTGGCACCACTGGGGATGCAGTGCAGTGAGTACAGAGAGTGCACTGGCACCACTGGGGATGCACCCTGGTGAGTCCAGGGAGTGCAGTGGCACCACTGGGGATGCAGTGCAGTGAGTCCAGGGAGTGCACTGGCACCACTGTGGATGCAGTGCAGTGAGTCCAGGGAGTGCACTGGCACCGCTGGGGATGCAGTGAAGTGAGTCCAGAGAGTGCACTGGCACTACTGGGGATGCACCCCGGTGAGTCCATGAAGTGCACTGGCACCACCGGGGATGCAGTGCAGTTAGTCCAGAGATTGCAGTGGCACCACTGGGGATGCAGTGCAGTGAGTCCAGGGAGTGCACTGGCACCACTGGGCATGCAGTGCAGTGAGTCCAGAGAGTGCACTGGCACCACTGGGGATGCACCGGTGAGTCCAGGGAGTGCACTGGCACCACTGGGGATGCAGTGCAGTGAGTCCAGAGAGTGCACTGGCACCACTGGGGATGCAGTGCAGTGAGTCCAGAGAGTGCTCTGACACCACTGCGTATGCAGTGCAGTGACTCCAGAGAGTGCACTGGCACCACTGGGGATGCACCCCGGAGAGTCCATGAAGTGCTCTGGCACCACTGCAGATGCAGTGCAGTGAGTCCAGGGAGTGCACTGGCACCACTGGGGATGCAGTGCAGTGAGTCCAGGGAGTGCACTGGCACCACTGGGGATGCAGTGCAGTGCGTCCAGAGAGTGCACTGGCACCACTGGGGATGCACTGCAGTGAGTCCAGAGAGTGCACTGGCACCACTGGGGATGCAGTGCAGTGAGTCCATGAAGTGCACTGGCACCACTGGGGATGCAGTGCAGTGAGTCCAGAAAGTGCACTGGCACCACTGGGGATGCAGTGTAGTGAGTCCAGAGAGTGCACTGGCCCCACTGGGGATGCAGTGCAGTGAGTCCAGGGAGTGCACTGACACCAGTGGGGATGCAGCGCAGTGAGTCCAGAGAGTGTACTGGCACCACTGGCGATGCACCCCGGTGAGTACACAGAGTGCACTGGCACCACTGCGGATGCACCCCGGTGACTCCAGAGAGTGCACTGACACCACTGGGGATGCACTGCAGTGAGTCCAGAGAGTGCACTGGCACCACTGGGGATGCACTGCGGTGACTCCAGAGAGTGCACTGGCACCACTGGGGATGCACCCCGGGCACTAATGGGAGTGTACTGGGACCACTGGGGATGCACCCCGGGGACTCCAGGGAGTGCACTGGCACCACTGGGGACGCACCCCGGGGACTCCAGAGAGTGCACTGGCACCACTGGGGATGTACCCCGGTGAGTCCAGAGAGTGCACTGGAACCACTGGGGATGCAGTGCAGTGAGTCCAGGGAGTGCACTGGCACCACTGGGGATGCAGTGCAGTTAGTCCAGAGAGTGCACTGGCACCACTGGGGATGCAGTGCAGTGAGTCCAGGGAGTGCACTGGCACCACTGGGGATGCAGTGCAGTGAGTCCAGAGAGTGCACTGGCACCACTGGGGATGCAGTGCATTGAGTCCAGAGAGTGCACTGGCACCACTGGGGATGCAGTGCAGTGAGTCCAGGGAGTGCACTGGAACCACTTGGGATGCAGTGCAGTGAGTCCAGAGAGTGCTCTGGCACCACTGGGGATGCAGTGCAGTGAGTCCAGAGAGTGCACTGGTACCACTGGGGATGCACCCCGGTGAGTCCAGAGAGTGCACTGGCACCACTGGGGATGCAGTGCAGTGAGTCCAGGGAGTGCACTGGCACCACTGGGGATGCAGTGCAGTGAGTCTAGAGAGTGCACTGGCACCACTGGGGATGCAGTGCAGTGAGTCCAGAGAGTGCACTGGCACCACTGGGGATGCAGTGCAGTGAGTCCAGAGAGTTCACTGGCACCACTGGGGATGCACCCCGGTGAGTCCAGGGAGTGCACTGGCACCACTGGGGATGCAGTGCAGTGAGTCCATGAAGTGCACTGGCACCACTGGGGATGCAGTGCAGTGAGTCCAGAAAGTGCACTGGCACCACTGGGGATGCAGTGTAGTGAGTCCAGAGAGTGCACTGGCACCACTGGGGATGCAGTGCAGTGAGTCCAGAGAGTGCACTGGCACCACTGGGGATGCACCTCAGTGAGTCCAGAGAGGGCACTGGCACCAGTGGGGTTGCACCCCGGTGAGTCCAGGGAGTGCACTGGCCCCACTGGGGATGCAGTGCAGTGAGTCCAGGGAGTGCACTGACACCAGTGGGGATGCAGTGCAGTGAGTCCAGAGATTGCAGTGGCACCACTGGGGATGCAGTGCAGTGAGTCCAGGGAGTGCACTGGCACCACTGGGCATGCAGTGCAGTGAGTCCAGAGAGTGCACTGGCACCACTGGGGATGCACCGGTGAGTCCAGGGAGTGCACTGGCACCACTGGGGATGCAGTGCAGTGAGTCCATGAAGTGCACTGGCACCACTGGGGATGCAGTGCAGTGAGTCCAGAAAGTGCACTGGCACCACTGGGGATGCAGTGTAGTGACTCCAGAGAGTGCACTGGCACCACTGGGGATGCACCCCGGAGAGTCCATGAAGTGCTCTGGCACCACTGCAGATGCAGTGCAGTGAGTCCAGGGAGTGCACTGGCACCACTGGGGATGCAGTGCAGTGAGTCCAGGGAGTGCACTGGCACCAGTGGGGATGCAGTGCAGTGCGTCCAGAGAGTGCACTGGCACCACTGGGGATGCACTGCAGTGAGTCCAGAGAGTGCACTGGCACCACTGGGGATGCAGTGCAGTGAGTCCATGAAGTGCACTGGCACCACTGGGGATGTAGTGCAGTGAGTCCAGAAAGTGCACTGGCACCACTGGGGATGCAGTGTAGTGAGTCCAGAGAGTGCACTGGCCCCACTGGGGATGCAGTGCAGTGAGTCCAGGGAGTGCACTGACACCAGTGGGGATGCAGCGCAGTGAGTCCAGAGAGTGTACTGGCACCACTGGCGATGCACCCCGGTGAGTACACAGAGTGCACTGGCACCACTGCGGATGCACCCCGGTGACTCCAGAGAGTGCACTGGCACCACTGGGGATGCAGTGCAGTGAGTCCAGGGAGTGCACTGGCACCACTGGGGATGCAGTGCAGTGAGTCTAGAGAGTGCACTGGCACCACTGGGGATGCAGTGCAGTGAGTCCAGAGAGTGCACTGGCACCACTGGGGATGCAGTGCAGTGAGTCCAGAGAGTTCACTGGCACCACTGGGGATGCACCCCGGTGAGTCCAGGGAGTGCACTGGCACCACTGGGGATGCAGTGCAGTGAGTCCATGAAGTGCACTGGCACCACTGGGGATGCAGTGCAGTGAGTCCAGAAAGTGCACTGGCACCACTGGGGATGCAGTGTAGTGAGTCCAGAGAGTGCACTGGCACCACTGGGGATGCAGTGCAGTGAGTCCAGAGAGTGCACTGGCACCACTGGGGATGCACCTCAGTGAGTCCAGAGAGGGCACTGGCACCAGTGGGGTTGCACCCCGGTGAGTCCAGGGAGTGCACTGGCCCCACTGGGGATGCAGTGCAGTGAGTCCAGGGAGTGCACTGACACCAGTGGGGATGCAGTGCAGTGAGTCCAGAGAGTGTACTGGCACCACTGGCGATGCACCCCGGTGAGTACACAGAGTGCACTGGCACCACTGCGGATGCACCCCGGTGACTCCAGAGAGTGCACTGGCACCACTGGGGACACACCCCGGTGAGTCCAGAGTGTGCACTGGCACCACTGGCGATGCACTGCAGTGAGTCCAGAGAGTGCACTGGCACCACTGGGGATGCACTGCGGTGACTCCAGAGAGTGCACTGGCACCACTGGGGATGCACCCCGGGCACTAATGGGAGTGTACTGGGACCACTGGGGATGCACCCCGGGGACTCCAGGGAGTGCACTGGCACCACTGGGGACGCACCCCGGGGACTCCAGAGAGTGCACTGGCACCACTGGGGATGTACCCCGGGGACTCCAGGGAGTGTACTGGCATCGCTGGGGATGCACTGCAGTGAGTCCAGAGAGTGCACTGGCAGCACTGGCGATGCACCCCGGTGAGTCCATGAAGTATACTGGCACCACTGGGGATGCACTGCAGTGAGTCCAGAGAGTGCACTGGCACCACTGGGGATGCACTGCGGTGACTCCAGAGAGTGCACTGGCACCACTGGGGATGCACCCCGGGGACTAATGGGAGTGTACTGGGACCACTGGGGATGCACCCCGGGGACTCCAGGGAGTGCACTGGCACCACTGGGGATGCACCCCGGGGACTCCAGAGAGTGCACTGGCACCACTGGGGATGTACCCCGGGGACTCCAGGGAGTGTACTGGCATCGCTGGGGATGCACTGCAGTGAGTCCAGAGAGTGCACTGGCAGCACTGGCAATGCACCCCGGTGAGTCCATGAAGTATACTGGCACCACTGGGGATGCACTACAGTGACTCCAGAGAGTGCACTGGCACCACTGGGAATGCACTGCAGTGAGTCCAGGAGTGCACTTACACCACTGGGGATGCGCCCCGCGGACTCCGGAAAGTGCACTGGCACCACTGGGGACGCACCCCGGTGACTCCAGAGAGTACACCGGCACCACTGGGGATGCACCCCGGTGAGTCCAGAGAGTGCACTGGAACCACTGGGGATGCAGTGCAGTGAGTCCAGGGAGTGCACTGGCACCACTGGGGATGCAGTCCAGTGAGTATAGAGAGTGCTCTGCACGACAGCGGATGCAGAGCAGTGAGTCCAGGGAGTGCACTGGCACCACTGGGGATGCAGTGCAGTGAGTCCAGGGAGTGCACTGGCACCACTGGGGATGCAGTGCAGTGAGTCCAGGGAGTGCACTGGCACCACTGGGGATGCAGTGCAGTGAGTCCAGAGAGTGCACTGGCACCACTGGGGATGCACCCCGGTGAGTCCAGGGAGTGCACTGGCACCACTGGGGATGCAGTGCAGTGAGTCCAGAGAGTGCACTGGCACCACTGGGGATGCAGTGCATTGAGTCCAGAGAGTGCACTGGCACCACTGGGGATGCAGTGCAGTGAGTCCAGGGAGTGCACTGGAACCACTTGGGATGCAGTGCAGTGAGTCCAGAGAGTGCTCTGGCACGACTGGGGATGCAGTGCAGTGAGTCCAGAGAGTGCACTGGTACCACTGGGGATGCACCCCGGTGAGTCCAGAGAGTGCACTGGCACCACTGGGGATGCAGTGCAGTGAGTCCAGGGAGTGCACTGGCACCACTGGGGATGCAGTGCAGTGAGTCCAGGGAGTGCACTGGCACCACTGGGGATGCAGTGCAGTGAGTCTAGAGAGTGCACTGGCACCACTGGGGATGCAGTGCAGTGAGTCCAGAGAGTGCACTGGCACCACTGGGGATGCAGTGCAGTGAGTCCAGAGAGTTCACTGGCACCACTGGGGATGCACCCCGGTGAGTCCAGGGAGTGCACTGGCACCACTGGGGATGCAGTGCAGTGAGTCCAGAGAGTGCACTGGCACCACTGGGGATGCAGTGCAGTGAGTCCAGGGAGTGCACTGGCACCGCTGGGGATGCAGTGAAGTGAGTACAGAGAGTGCACTGGCACTACTGGGGATGCACCCCGGTGAGTCCATGAAGTGCACTGGCACCACTGGGGATGAAGTGCAGTTAGTCCAGAGATTGCACTGGCACTACTGGGGATGCAGTGCAGTGAGTCCAGGGAGTGCTCTGGCACCACTGGGGATGCAGTGCAGTGAGTCCAGAGAGTGCACTGGCAGCACTGGGGATGCACCCCGGTGAGTCCAGGGAGTGCACTGGCACCACTGGGGATGCAGTGCAGTGAGTCCAGAGAGTGCACTGGCACCACTGGGGATGCAGGGCAGTGAGTCCAGAGAGTGCTCTAGCACCACTGGGGATGCAGTGCAGTGAGTCCAGAGAGTGCACTGGCACCACTGGGGATGCACCCCGGTGAGTCCATGAAGTGCAGTGGCACCACTGGGGATGCAGTGCAGTTAGTCCAGAGAGTGCACTGGCACCAGTGGGGATGCAGTGCAGTGAGTCCAGGAGTGCACTGGCACCACTGGGGATGCAGTGTAGTGAGTCCAAGAGTGGACTGGCACCACTGCGGATGCAGTGCAGTGAGTCGAGGGAGTGCACTGTCAGCAGTGGGGATGCAGTGCAGTGAGTCCAGAGAGTGCACTGGAACCACTGGGGATGCAGTGCAGTGAGTCCTGGGAGTGCACTGGCACCACTGGGGATGCAGTGCAGTGAGTCCAGAGAGTGCACTGGCACCACTGGGGATGCAGTGCAGTGAGTCCAGAGAGTGCACTGGCACCACTGGGGATGCAGTGCAGTGAGTCCAGGGAGTGCACTGGCACCACTGTGGATGCAGTGCAGTGAGTCCAGGGAGTGCACTGGCACCGCTGGGGATGCAGTGAAGTGAGTCCAGAGAGTGCACAGGCACTACTGGGGATGCACCCCGGTGAGTCCATGAAGTGCACTGGCACCACTGGGGATGCAGTGCAGTGAGTCCAGAGAGTGCACTGGCACCACTGGGGATGCAGTGCAGTGAGTCCAGAGAGTGCTCTGGCACCACTACGTATGCAGTGCAGTGACTCCAGAGAGTGCACTGGCACCACTGGGGATGCACCCCGGAGAGTCCATGAAGTGCTCTGGCACCACTGCAGATGCAGTGCAGTGAGTCCAGGGAGTGCACTGGCACCACTGGGGATGCAGTGCAGTGAGTCCAGGGAGTGCACTGGCACCAGTGGGGATGCAGTGCAGTGCGTCCAGAGAGTGCACTGGCACCACTGGGGATGCACTGCAGTGAGTCCAGAGAGTGCACTGGCACCACTGGGGATGCACTGCAGTGAGTCCATGAAGTGCACTGGCACCACTGGGGATGCAGTGCAGTGAGTCCAGAAAGTGCACTGGCACCACTGGGGATGCAGTGTAGTGAGTCCAGAGAGTGCACTGGCCCCACTGGGGATGCAGTGCAGTGAGTCCAGGGAGTGCACTGACACCAGTGGGGATGCAGCGCAGTGAGTCCAGAGAGTGTACTGGCACCACTGGCGATGCACCCCGGTGAGTACACAGAGTGCACTGGCACCACTGCGGATGCACCCCGGTGACTCCAGAGAGTGCACTGGCACCACTGGGGACACACCCCGGTGAGTCCAGAGTGTGCACTGGCACCACTGGGGATGCACTGCAGTGAGTCCAGAGAGTGCACTGGCACCACTGGGGATGCACTGCAGTGAGTCCAGAGAGTGCACTGGCACCACTGGGGATGCACCCCGGGGACTCCAGGGAGTGCACTGGCACCACTGGGGACGCACCCCGGGGACTCCAGAGAGTGCACTGGCACCACTGGGGATGTACCCCGGGGACTCCAGGGAGTGTACTGGCATCGCTGGGGATGCACTGCAGTGAGTCCAGAGAGTGCACTGGCAGCACTGGCGATGCACCCCGGTGAGTCCATGAAGTATACTGGCACCACTGGGGATGCACTACAGTGACTCCAGAGAGTGCACTGGCACCACTGGGAATGCACTGCAGTGAGTCCAGGAGTGCACTTACACCACTGGGGATGCGCCCCGCGGACTCCGGAAAGTGCACTGGCACCACTGGGGACGCACCCCGGTGACTCCAGAGAGTACACCGGCACCACTGGGGATGCACCCCGGTGAGTCCAGAGAGTGCACTGGAACCACTGGGGATGCAGTGCAGTGAGTCCAGGGAGTGCACTGGCACCACTGGGGATGCAGTGCAGTGAGTCCAGGGAGTGCACTGGCACCACTGGGGATGCAGTCCAGTGAGTATAGAGAGTGCTCTGCACGACAGCGGATGCAGAGCAGTGAGTCCAGGGAGTGCACTGGCACCACTGGGGATGCAGTGCAGTGAGTCCAGGGAGTGCACTGGCACCACTGGGGATGCAGTGCAGTGAGTCCAGGGAGTGCACTGGCACCACTGGGGATGCAGTGCAGTTAGTCCAGAGAGTGCACTGGCACCACTGGGGATGCAGTGCAGTGAGTCCAGGGAGTGCACTGGCACCACTGGGGATGCAGTGCAGTGAGTCCAGAGAGTGCACTGGCACCACTGGGGATGCACTGCAGTGACTCCAGAGAGTGCACTGGCACCACTGGGGATGCAGTGCAGTGAGTCCAGGGAGTGCACTGGAACCACTTGGGATGCAGTGCAGTGAGTCCAGAGAGTGCTCTGGCACCACTGGGGATGCAGTGCAGTGAGTCCAGAGAGTGCACTGGTACCACTGGGGATGCACCCCGGTGAGTCCAGAGAGTGCACTGGCACCACTGGGGATGCAGTGCAGTGAGTCCAGGGAGTGCACTGGCACCACTGGGGATGCAGTGCAGTGAGTCCAGGGAGTGCACTGGCACCACTGGGGATGCAGTGCAGTGAGTCTAGAGAGTGCACTGGCACCACTGGGGATGCAGTGCAGTGAGTCCAGAGAGTGCACTGGCACCACTGGGGATGCAGTGCAGTGAGTCCAGAGAGTTCACTGGCACCACTGGGGATGCACCCCGGTGAGTCCAGGGAGTGCACTGGCACCACTGGGGATGCAGTGCAGTGAGTCCATGAAGTGCACTGGCACCACTGGGGATGCAGTGCAGTGAGTCCAGAGAGTGCACTGGCACCACTGGGGATGCAGTGTAGTGAGTCCAGAGAGTGTACTGGCACCACTGGGGATGCAGTGCAGTGAGTCCAGAGAGTGCACTGGCACCACTGGGGATGCACCTCAGTGAGTCCAGAGAGGGCACTGGCACCAGTGGGGTTGCACCCCGGTGAGTCCAGGGAGTGCACTGGCCCCACTGGGGATGCAGTGCAGTGAGTCCAGGGAGTGCACTGACACCAGTGGGGATGCAGTGCAGTGAGTCCAGAGAGTGTACTGGCACCACTGGCGATGCACCCCGGTGAGTACACAGAGTGCACTGGCACCACTGCGGATGCACCCCGGTGACTCCAGAGAGTGCACTGGCACCACTGGGGACACACCCCGGTGAGTCCAGAGTTTGCACTGGCACCACTGGGGATGCACTGCAGTGAGTCCAGAGAGTGCACTGGCACCACTGGGGATGCACTGCGGTGACTCCAGAGAGTGCACTGGCACCACTGGGGATGCACCCCGGGCACTAATGGGAGTGTACTGGGACCACTGGGGATGCACCCCGGGGACTCCAGGGAGTGCACTGGCACCACTGGGGACGCACCCCGGGGACTCCAGAGAGTGCACTGGCACCACTGGGGATGTACCCCGGGGACTCCAGGGAGTGTACTGGCATCGCTGGGGATGCACTGCAGTGAGTCCAGAGAGTGCACTGGCAGCACTGGCGATGCACCCCGGTGAGTCCATGAAGTATACTGGCACCACTGGGGATGCACTGCAGTGAGTCCAGAGAGTGCACTGGCACCACTGGGGATGCACTGCGGTGACTCCAGAGAGTGCACTGGCACCACTGGGGATGCACCCCGGGCACTAATGGGAGTGTACTGGGACCACTGGGGATGCACCCCGGGGACTCCAGGGAGTGCACTGGCACCACTGGGGACGCACCCCGGGGACTCCAGAGAGTGCACTGGCACCACTGGGGATGTACCCCGGGGACTCCAGGGAGTGTACTGGCATCGCTGGGGATGCACTGCAGTGAGTCCAGAGAGTGCACTGGCAGCACTGGCGATGCACCCCGGTGAGTCCATGAAGTATACTGGCACCACTGGGAATGCACTGCAGTGAGTCCAGGAGTGCACTTACACCACTGGGGATGCGCCCCGCGGACTCCGGAAAGTGCACTGGCACCACTGGGGACGCACCCCGGTGACTCCAGAGAGTACACCGGCACCACTGGGGATGCACCCCGGTGAGTCCAGAGAGTGCACTGGAACCACTAGGGATGCAGTGCAGTGAGTCCAGGGAGTGCACTGGCACCACTGGGGATGCAGTGCAGTGAGTCCAGGGAGTGCACTGGCACCACTGGGGATGCAGTCCAGTGAGTATAGAGAGTGCTCTGCACGACAGCGGATGCAGAGCAGTGAGTCCAGGGAGTGCACTGGCACCACTGGGGATGCAGTGCAGTGAGTCCAGGGAGTGCACTGGCACCACTGGGGATGCAGTGCAGTGAGTCCAGGGAGTGCACTGGCACCACTGGGGATGCAGTGCAGTGAGTCCAGAGAGTGCACTGGCACCACTGGGGATGCAGTGCAGTGAGTCCAGGGAGTGCACTGGCACCACTGGGGATGCAGTGCAGTGAGTCCAGAGAGTGCACTGGCACCACTGGGGATGCAGTGCATTGAGTCCAGAGAGTGCACTGGCACCACTGGGGATGCAGTGCAGTGAGTCCAGGGAGTGCACTGGAACCACTTGGGATGCAGTGCAGTGAGTCCAGGGAGTGCACTGGCACCACTGGGGATGCAGTGCAGTGAGTCCAGGGAGTGCACTGGCACCGCTGGGGATGCAGTGAAGTGAGTACAGAGAGTGCACTGGCACTACTGGGGATGCACCCCGGTGAGTCCATGAAGTGCACTGGCACCACTGGGGATGAAGTGCAGTGAGTCCAGAGATTGCACTGGCACCACTGGGGATGCAGTGCAGTGAGTCCAGGGAGTGCACTGGCACCACTGGGGATGCAGTGCAGTGAGTCCAGAGAGTGCACTGGCAGCACTGGGGATGCACCCCGGTGAGTCCAGGGAGTGCACTGGCACCACTGGGGATGCAGTGCAGTGAGTCCAGAGAGTGCACTGGCACCACTGGGGATGCAGGGCAGTGAGTCCAGAGAGTGCTCTAGCACCACTGGGGATGCAGTGCAGTGAGTCCAGGGAGTGCACTGGCACCACTGGGGATGCACCCCGGTGAGTCCATGAAGTGCACTGGCACCACTGGGGATGCAGTGCAGTTAGTCCAGAGAGTGCACTGGCACCACTGGGGATGCACTGCAGTGAGTCCAGGAGTGCACTGGCACCACTGGGGATGCAGTGTAGTGAGTCCAAGAGTGGACTGGCACCACTGCGGATGCAGTGCAGTGAGTCGAGGGAGTGCGCTGTCAGCACTGGGGATGCAGTGCAGTGAGTCCAGAGAGTGCACTGGAACCACTGGGGATGCAGTGCAGTGAGTCCTGGGAGTGCACTGGCACCACTGGGGATGCAGTGCAGTGAGTCCAGAGAGTGCACTGGCACCACTGGGGATGCACTGCAGTGAGTCCAGAGAGTGCACTGGCACCACTGGGGATGCAGTGCAGTGAGTCCAGAGAGTGCACTGGTACCACTGGGGATGCAGTGCAGTGAGTCCAGGGAGTGCACTGGCACCACTGGGGATGCAGTGCAGTGAGTCCAGGGAGTGCAGTGGCACCACTGGGGATGCAGTGCACTGAGTAAAGGCAGTGCTCTGGCACCACTGGGAATGCAGTGCAGTGAGTCCAGAGAGAGCACTGGCACCACTGGGGATGCAGTGCAGTGAGTCCAGAGAGTGCACTGGCACCACTGGGGATGCAGTGCAGTGAGTCCAGGGAGTGCACTGGCACCACTGGGGTGCAGTGCAGTGAGTCCAGGGAGTGCACTGGCACCACTGGGGATGCAGTGCAGTGAGTCCAAGGAGTGCACTGGCACCACTGGGGATGCAGTGCAGTGAGTCCAGGAGTGCACTGGCAGCACTGGGGATGCAGTGCAGTGAGTCCAGAGAGTGCACTGGCCCCACTGGGGATGCAGTGCAGTGAGTCCAGAGAGTGCACTGGCACCACTGGGGATGCATTGCAGTGAGTACAGAGAGGGCACTGGCACCACTGGGGATGTAGTGCGGTGAGTCCAGGGAGTGCACTGGCACCACTGGGGATGCAGTGCAGTGAATCCAGGGAGTGCACTGGAACACTGGGGATGCAGTGTAGTGAGTCCAAGAGTGCACTGGCACCACTGCGGATGCAGTGCAGTGAGTCCAGGGAGTGCACTGGCACCACTGGGGATGCAGTGCAGTGAGTCTAGGGAGTGCACTGGCACCACTGGGGATGCAGTGCAGTGAGTCAAGGGAGTGCACTAGAACCACTGGGGATGCAGTGCAGTGAGTCCAGAGAGTGCACTGGCACCACTGGGGATGCACTGCAGTGAGTCGAGGGAGTGTACTGTCAGCACTGGGGATGCAGTGCAGTGAGTCCAGGAGTGCACTGGCACCACTGGGGATGCAGTGCAGTGAGTACAGAGAGTGCACTGGCACCACTGGGGATGCACTCCGGTGAGTCCAGAGAGGGCACTGGCACCACTCGGGATGCACCCTGGTGAGTCCAGGGAGTGCACGGGCACCACTGGGGATGCAGTGCAGTGAGTCCAGAGAGTGCACTGGCACCACGGGGGAAGTAGTGCATGGAGTCCAGGGAGTGCACTGGCACCACTGGGGATGCACCCCGGAGAGTCCAGGGAGAGTACTGGTACCAATGGGAATGCAGTGCAGTGAGTCCAGAGAGTGCACTGGCACCAGTGGGGATGCAGTGCAGTGAGTCCAGGGAGTGCACTGGCACCACTGGGGATGCAGTGCAGTGAGTCCAGAGAGTGCACTGGCACCACTGGGGATGCAGTGCAGTGACTCCAGAGAGTGCACTGGCACCACTGGGGATGCAGTGCAGTGAGTCCAGATAGTGCACTGGCACCACTAGGGATGCAGTCCAGTGAATCTAGGGAGTGCACTGGCACCACTGGGGATGCAGTGCAGTGAGTCCAGAGAGTGCTCTGGTACCACTGCGGATGCAGTGCAGTGAGTCCAGGGAGTGCACTGGCACCACTGGGGATGCAGTGCAGTGAGTCCAGGGAGTGCACTGGCACCACTGGGGATGCAGTGCAGTGAGTCCAGGGAGTGCACTGGCACCACTGGGGATGCACCCCGGTGAGTCCAGGGAGTGCACTGGCACCACTGGGGATGCAGTGCAGTGAGTCCAGGGAGTGCACTGGCACCACTGGGGATGCACCTCGGTGAGTCCAGGGAGTGCACTGGCACCACTGGGGATGCACTGCAGTGAGTCCAGAGAGTGCACTGGCACCACTGGGGATGCAGTGCAGTGAGTCCAGGGAGTGCACTGGCACCACTAGGGATGCAGTGAAGTGAGTCCAGAGAGTGCACTGGCACCAGTGGGGATGCACCCCGGCGAGTCCATGAAGTGCACTGGCACCAGTGGGGATGCAGTGCAGTGAGTCCAGAGAGTGCACTGGCACCAGTGGGGAGGCAGTGCAGTGAGTCCAGGAGTGCACTGACACCACTGGGGATGCAGTGCAGTGAGTCCAGAGAGTGCACTGGCACCAGTGGGGATGCAGTGCAGTGAGTCCAGAGAGTGCACTGGCACTACTGGGGATGCAGTGCAGTGAATCCAGGGAGTGCACTGGGACTACTGGGGATGCAGTGCAGTGAGTCCAGGGAGTGCACTGGCACCACTGGGGATGCACCCCGGAAAGTCCAGGGAGTGTACTGGCACCACTGGGGATGCAGTGCAGTGAGTCCAGAGAGTGCACTGACACCACTGGGGATGCAGTGTAGTGAGTCCAGGGAGTGCACTGGCACCACTGGGGATGCAGTGCAGTGAGTCCAGGGAGTGCACTGGCACCACTGGGGATGCAGTGCAGTGAGTCCAGGGAGTACACGGGCACCACTGGGGATGCAGTGCAGTGAGTACAGAGAGTGCACTGGCACCAGTGGGGATGCAGTGTAGTGAGTTCAGGGAGTGCACTGGCACCACTGGGGATACAGTCCAGTGAGTCCAGAGAGTGCTCTGGCACCACCTCGGATGCAGTGCAGTGAGTACAGAGCGTGCACTGGCACCACTGGGGATGCAGTGCAGTGAATCCAGAGAGTGCACTGGCACTACTCGGGATGCACCCCGGTGAGTCCATGAAGTGCACTGGCACCACTGGGGATGCAGTGCAGTGAGTCCAGAGAGTGCACTGGCACCACTGGGGATGCAGTGCAGTGAGTCCAGAGAGTGCACTGGCACCACTGGGGATGCAGTGCAGTGAGTCCAGAGAGTGCACTGGCACCACTGGTGTTGCAGTGCAGTGAGTCCAGAGAGTGCTCTGGCACCACTGGGGATGCAGTTCAGTGAGTCCAGGGAGTGCACTGGCACCACTGGGGATGCAGTGCAGTGACTCCAGAGAGTGCACTGGCACCAGTGTGGATGCAGTGCAGTGAGTCCAGGGAGTGCACTGGCACCACTGGGGATGCAGTGCAGTGAGTCCAGGGAGTGCACTGGCACCACTGGGGATGCAGTGCAGTGAGTCCAGAGAGTGCACTGGCACCACTGGGGATACACCCCGGTGAGTCCAGGGAGTGCACTGGCACCACTGGGGATGCAGTGCAGTGAGTCCAGAGAGTGCACTGGCACCACTGGGGATGCACTGAAGTGAGTCCAGGGAGTGCACTGGCACCACTGCGGATGCAGTGCAGTGAGTCCAGAGAGTGCACTGGCACCACTGGGGATGCAGTGCAGTGAGTCCAGGGAGTGCCCTGGCACCGCTGGGGATGCAGTGCAGTGAGTCCAGAGAGTGCACTGGCACCACTGGGGATGCACCCCGGTGAGTCCATGAAGTGATCTGGCACCAGTGGGGATGCAGTGCAGTGAGTCCAGAGAGTGCACTGGCACCACTGGGGATGCAGTGCAGTGAGTCCAGGAGTGCACTGACACCACTGGGGATGCAGTGCAGTGAGTCCAGAGAGTGCACTGGCACCACTGGGGATGCAGTGCAGTGAGTCCAGGGAGTGCACTGGCACCATTGGGGATGCAGTGCAGTGAGTCGAGGGAGTGCACTGTCAGCACTGGGGATGCAGTGCAGTGAGTCCAGAGAGTGCACTAGCACCACTGGGGATGCAGTGCAGTGAGTCCAGGGATTGCACTGGCACCACTGGGGATGCAGTGCAGTGAGTCCAGAGAGTGCACTGGCACCACTGGGGATGCAGTGCAGTGAGTCCAGGGAGTGTACTGGCACCGCTGGGGATGCAGTGCAGTGAGTCCAGAGAGTGCACTGGCACCACTGGGGTTGCAGTGCAGTGAGTCCAGGGAGTGCACTGGCACCACTGGGGATGCAGTGCAGTGAGTCCAGGGAGTGCACTGGCACCACTGGGGATGCAGTGCAGTGAGTCCAGGGAGTACACTGGCACCACTGGGGATGCAGTGCAGTGAGTAAAGAGAGCGTTCTGGCACCACTGGGGATGCAGTGCAGTGAGTCCAGAGAGTGCACTGGCACCACTGGGGATGCAGTGCAGTTAGTCCAGAGAGTGCACTGGCACCACTGGGGATGCAGTGCAGTGAGTCCAGAGAGTGCACTGGCACCAGTGGGGATGCAGTGCAGTGAGTAAATAGAGTGCACTGGCACCACTGGGGATGCAGTGCAGTTAGTTCAGGCAGTGCACTGGCACCACTGGGGATGCAGTGCAGTGAGTCCAGAGAGTGCACTGGCACCACTGGGGATGCACCCCGGTGAGTCCATGAAGTGCACTGGCACCACTGGGGATGCAGTGCAGTGAGTCCAGAGAGTGCTCTGGCACCACTGGGGATGCAGTGCAGTGAGTCCAGAGAGTGCACTGGCACCACTGGGGATGCAGTGCAGTGAGTCCAGGGAGTGCACTGGCACCACTGGGGATGCAGTGCAGTGAGTCCAGGGAGTGCACTGGCACCACTGGGGTTGCAGTGCAGTGAGTCCAGAGAGTGCTCTGGCACCACTGCGGATGCAGTTCAGTGAGTCCAGGGAGTTCACTGGCACCACTGGGGATGCACCGCGGTGACTCCAGGGAGTGCACTGGCACCACTGGGGATGCAGTGCAGTGACTCCAGAGAGTGCACTGGCACCAGTGTGGATGCAGTGCAGTGAGTCCAGGGAGTGCACTGGCACCACTGGGGATGCAGTGCAGTGAGTCCAGGGAGTGCACTGGCACCACTGGGGATGCAGTGCAGTGAGTCCAGGGAGTGCACTGGCACCACTGGGGATGCAGTGCAGTGAGTCCAGAGAGTGCACTGGCACCACTGGGGATACACCCCGGTGAGTCCAGGGAGTGCACTGGCACCACTGGGGATGCAGTGCAGTGAGTCCAGAGAGTGCACTGGCACCTCTGGGGATGCACCCCGGTGAGTCCAGGGAGTGCACTGGCACCACTGCGGATGCAGTGCAGTGAGTCCAGAGAGTGCACTGGCACCACTGGTGATGCAGTGCAGTGAGTCCAGGGAGTGCACTGGCACCGCTGGGGATGCAGTGCAGTGAGTCCAGAGAGTGCACTGGCACCACTGGGGATGCACCCCGGTGAGTCCATGAAGTGCACTGGCACCAGTGGGGATGCAGTGCAGTGAGTCCAGAGAGTGCACTGGCACCACTGGGGATGCAGTGCAGTGAGTCCAGGAGTGCACTGACACCACTGGGGATGCAGTGCAGTGAGTCCAGAGAGTGCACTGGCACCACTGTGGATGCAGTGCAGTGAGTCCAGGGAGTGCACTGGCACCATTGGGGATGCAGTGCAGTGAGTCGAGGGAGTGCACTGTCAGCACTGGGGATGCAGTGCAGTGAGTCCAGAGAGTGCACTGGCACCACTGGGGATGCAGTGCAGTGAGTCCAGGGATTGCACTGGCACCACTGGGGATGCAGTGCAGTGAGTCCAGAGAGTGCACTGGCACCACTGGGTATGCAGTGCAGTGAGTCCAGAGAGTGCACTGGCACCACTGCGGATGTAGTGCAGTGAGTCCAGGGAGTGCACTGGCACCACTGGGGATGCAGTGCAGTGAGTCCAGGGAGTGCACTGGCACCACTGGGGATGCAGTGCAGTGAGTCCAGAGAGTGCACTGGCACCAGTGGGGATGCAGTGCAGTGAGTCCAGAGGGTGCACTGGAACCACTGGGGATGCACCCCGGTGAGTCCATGAAGTGCACTGGCACCACTGGGGATGCAGTGCAGTGAGTCCAGAGAGTGCACTGGCAGCACTGGGGATGCACCCTGGTGAGTCCAGAGAGTGCACTGGCACCACTGGGGATGCACCCCGGTGAGTCCAGGGAGTGCACTGGCACCACTGGGGATGCAGTTCAGTGAGTCCAGGGAGTGCACTGGCACCAGTGGGGATGCAGTGCAGTGAGTCCAGAGAGTGCACTGGCACCACTGGGGATGCAGTGCAGTGAGTCCAGGGAGTGCACTGGCACCACTCGGGATGCACCCCGGAGAGTCCAGGGAGTGTACTGGCACCACTGGTGATGCAGTGCAGTGAGTCCAGAGAGTGCACTGGCACCACTGGGGATGCAGTGCAGTGAGTCCAGAGAGTGCTCTGGCACCACTGGGGATGCAGTGCAGTGAGTCCAGGGAGTGCACTGGCACCACTGGGGATGCAGTGCAGTGAGTCCAGAGAGTGCACTGGCACCCTGGGGATGCAGTGCAGTGAGTCCAGGGAGTGCACTGGCACCACTGGGGATGCAGTGCAGTGAGTCCAGGGAGTGCACTGGCACCACTGGGGATGCAGTGCAGTGAGTCTAGGGAGTGCACTGGCACCACTGGGGATGCAGTGCAGTGAGTAAAGAGAGTATACTGGCACCACTGGTGATGCAGTGCAGTGAGTCCAGGGAGTGCACTGGCACCACTGGGGATGCAGTGCAGTGAGTCCAGAGAGTGCACTGGCACCACTGGGGATGCAGTGCAGTGAGTCCAGGGAGTGCACTGGCACCACTGGGGATGCAGTTCAGTGAGTCCAGGGAGTGCACTGGCACCACTGGAGATGCACTGCAGTGAGTCCAGAGAGTGCACTGGCACCACTGGGGATGCAGTGCAGTGAGTCCAGAGAGTGCACTGGCACCACTGGGGATGCACTGAAGTGAGTCCAGAGAGTGCACTGGCACCACTGGGGATGCAGTGCAGTGAGTCCAGGGAGTGCACTCGCACCACTGGAGATGCATTGCAGTGAGTCCAGGGAGTGCACTGGCACCACTGGGGATGCAGTGTAGTGAGTCCAGGGAGTGCACTGGCACCACTGGGGATGCAGTGCAGTGAGTCCAGAGAGTGCACTGGCACCACTGGGGATGCATTGCAGTGAGTCAAGGAGTGCACTGGCACCACAGGGGATGCAGTGGAGTGAGGAAAGGGAGTGCTCTGGCACCACTGCGGATGCAGTGCAGTGAGTCCAGGGAGTGCACTGGCACCACTGGGGATGCAGTGCAGTGAGTCCAGGGAGTGCACTGTCAGCACTGGGGATGCAGTGCAGTGAGTCCAGAGAGTGCACTGGCACCTCTGGGGATGCAGTGCAGTGAGTCCAGGGAGTGCACTGGCACCACTGGGGATGCAGTGCAGTGAGTCCAGATAGTGCACTGGCACCACTGGGGATGCAGTGCAATGAATCCAGGGAGTGCACTGACACCACTGGGGATGCAGTGCAGTGAGTCCAGAGAGTGCACTGGCACCACTGGGGATGCACCCCGGAGAGTCCAGGGAGAGTACTGGTACCACTGGGAATGCAGTGCAGTGAGTCCAGAGAGTGCACTGGCACCACTGGGGATGCAGTGCAGTGAGTCCAGGGAGTGCACTGGCACCACTGGGGTTGCAGTGCAGTGAGTCCAGAGAGTGCTCTGGCACCACTGCGGATGCAGTTCAGTGAGTCCAGGGAGTTCACTGGCACCACTGGGGATGCAGTGCAGTGAGTCCAGAGAGTGCACTGGCACCACTGGGGATGCAGTGCAGTGACTCCAGAGAGTGCACTGGCACCAGTGTGGATGTAGTGCAGTGAGTCCAGGGAGTGCACTGGCACCACTGGGGATGCAGTGCAGTGAGTCCAGGGAGTGCACTGGCACCACAGGGGATGCAGTGCAGTGAGTCCAGGGAGTGCACTGGCACCACTGGGGATGCAGTGCAGTGAGTCCAGAGAGTGCACTGGCACCACTGGGGATACACCCCGGTGAGTCCAGGGAGTGCACTGGCACCACTGGGGATGCAGTGCAGTGAGTCCAGAGAGTGCACTGGCACCACTGGGGATGCAGTTCAGTGAGTCCAGGGAGTGCACTGGCACCACTGCGGATGCAGTGCAGTGAGTCCAGAGAGTGCACTGGCACCATTGGGGATGCAGTGCAGTGAGTCCAGGGAGTGCACTGGCACCGCTGGGGATGCAGTGCAGTGAGTCCAGAGAGTGCACTGGCACCACTGGGGATGCACCCCGGTGAGTCCATGAAGTGCACTGGCACCAGTGGGGATGCAGTGCAGTGAGTCCAGAGAGTGCACTGGCACCACTGGGGATGCAGTGCAGTGAGTCCAGGAGTGCACTGACACCACTGGGGATGCAGTGCAGTGAGTCCAGAGAGTGCACTGGCACCACTGTGGATGCAGTGCAGTGAGTCCAGGGAGTGCACTGGCACCATTGGGGATGCAGTGCAGTGAGTCGAGGGAGTGCACTGTCAGCACTGGGGATGCAGTGCAGTGAGTCCAGAGAGTGCACTGGCACCACTGGGGATGCAGTGCAGTGAGTCCAGGGATTGCACTGGCACCACTGGGGATGCAGTGCAGTGAGTCCAGAGAGTGCACTGGCACCACTGGGGATGCAGTGCAGTGAGTCCAGGGAGTGTACTGGCACCGCTGGGGATGCAGTGCAGTGAGTCCAGAGAGTGCACTGGCACCACTGGGGATGCAGTGCAGTGAGTCCAGGGAGTGCACTGGCACCACTGGGGATGCAGTGCAGTGAGTCCAGAGAGTGCACTGGCACCACTGGGGATGCAGTGCAGTGAGTCCAGGGAGTACACTGGCACCACTGGGGATGCAGTGCAGTGAGTCCAGGGAGTGCACTGGCACCACTGGGGATGCAGTGCAGTGAATCCAGAGAGTGCACTGGAACCACTGGGGATGCAGTGCAGTGAGTCCAGGGAGTGTACTGGCACTACTGGGTATGCAGTGCAGTGAGTCCAGAGAGTGCACTGGCACCACTGCGGATGTAGTGCAGTGAGTCCAGGGAGTGCACTGGCACCACTGGGGATGCAGTGCAGTGAGTCCAGGGAGTGCACTGGCACCACTGGGGATGCAGTGCAGTGAGTCCAGAGAGTGCACTGGCACCAGTGGGGATGCAGTGCAGTGAGTCCAGAGGGTGCACTGGCACCACTGGGGATGCACCCCGGTGAGTCCATGAAGTGCACTGGCACCACTGGGGATGCAGTGCAGTGAGTCCAGAGAGTGCACTGGCAGCACTGGGGATGCACCCTGGTGAGTCCAGAGAGTGCACTGGCACCACTGGGGATGCACCCCGGTGAGTCCAGGGAGTGCACTGGCACCACTGGGGATGCAGTTCAGTGAGTCCAGGGAGTGCACTGGCACCAGTGGGGATGCAGTGCAGTGAGTCCAGAGAGTGCACTGGCACCACTGGGGATGCAGTGCAGTGAGTCCAGGGAGTGCACTGGCACCACTCGGGATGCACCCCGGAGAGTCCAGGGAGTGTACTGGCACCACTGGTGATGCAGTGCAGTGAGTCCAGAGAGTGCACTGGCACCACTGGGGATGCAGTGCAGTGAGTCCAGAGAGTGCTCTGGCACCACTGGGGATGCAGTGCAGTGAGTCCAGGGAGTGCACTGGCACCACTGGGGATGCAGTGCAGTGAGTCCAGAGAGTGCACTGGCACCCTGGGGATGCAGTGCAGTGAGTCCAGGGAGTGCACTGGCACCACTGGGGATGCACCCCTGTGAGTCCAGGGAGTGCACTGGCACCACTGGGGATGCAGTGCAGTGAGTCTAGGGAGTGCACTGGCACCACTGGGGATGCAGTGCAGTGAGTAAAGAGAGTATACTGGCACCACTGGTGATGCAGTGCAGTGAGTCCAGGGAGTGCACTGGCACCACTGGGGATGCAGTGCAGTGAGTCCAGAGAGTGCACTGGCACCACTGGGGATGCAGTGCAGTGAGTCCAGGGAGTGCACTGGCACCACTGGGGATGCAGTTCAGTGAGTCCAGGGAGTGCACTGGCACCACTGGAGATGCACTGCAGTGAGTCCAGAGAGTGCACTGGCACCACTGGGGATGCAGTGCAGTGAGTCCAGAGAGTGCACTGGCACCACTGGGGATGCACTGAAGTGAGTCCAGAGAGTGCACTGGCACCACTGGGGATGCAGTGCAGTGAGTCCAGGGAGTGCACTCGCACCACTGGAGATGCATTGTAGTGAGTCCAGGGAGTGCACTGGCACCACTGGGGATGCAGTGTAGTGAGTCCAGGGAGTGCACTGGCACCACTGGGGATGCAGTGCAGTGAGTCCAGAGAGTGCACTGGCACCACTGGGGATGCATTGCAGTGAGTCAAGGAGTGCACTGGCACCACAGGGGATGCAGTGGAGTGAGGAAAGAGAGTGCTCTGGCACCACTGCGGATGCAGTGCAGTGAGTCCAGGGAGTGCACTGGCACCACTGGGGATGCAGTGCAGTGAGTCCAGGGAGTGCACTGTCAGCACTGGGGATGCAGTGCAGTGAGTCCAGAGAGTGCACTGGCACCACTGGGGATGCAGTGCAGTGAGTCCAGGGAGTGCACTGGCACCACTGGGGATGCAGTGCAGTGAGTCCAGATAGTGCACTGGCACCACTGGGGATGCAGTGCAATGAATCCAGGGAGTGCACTGACACCACTGGGGATGCAGTGCAGTGAGTCCAGAGAGTGCACTGGCACCACTGGGGATGCACCCCGGAGAGTCCAGGGAGAGTACTGGTACCACTGGGAATGCAGTGCAGTGAGTCCAGAGAGTGCACTGGCACCAGTGGGGATGCAGTGCAGTGAGTCCAGGGAGTGCACTGGCACCACTGGGGATGCAGTGCAGTGAGTCCAGGGAGTGCACTGGCACCAGTGGGGATGCAGTGCAGTGACTCCAGAGAGTGCATTGGCACCACTGGGGATGCAGTGCAGTGATTCCAGAGAGTGCACTGGCACCACTGGGGATGCACTGCAGTGAGTCCAGATAGTGCACTGACACCACTGGGGATGCAGTGCAATGAATCCAGGGAGTGCACTGACACCACTGGGGATGCAGTGAAGTGAGTCCAGAGAGTGCACTGGCACCACTGGGGATGCACACCGGAGAGTCCAGGGAGAGTACTGGTACCACTGGGAATGCAGTGCAGTGAGTCCAGAGAGTGCACTGGCACCAGTGGGGATGCAGTGCAGTGAGTCCAGGGAGTGCACTGGCACCACTGGGGATGCACTGTGGTGACTCGAAAGAGTGCACTGGCACCACTGGGGATGCACCGCGATGACTCCAGAGAGTGCACTGGCACCACAGGGGATGCACCCCGGTGACTCCAGAGAGTGCACTGGCATCACTGGGGACGCACCCCGGAGAGTTCAGAGAGTGCACTGGCACCACTGGGGATGCACTGTGGTGACTCGAAAGAGTGCACTGGCACCACTGGGGATGCACCGCGGTGACTCCAGAGAGTGCACTGGCACCACTGGGGATGCACCCCGGTGAGTCCAGAGAGTGCACTGGCACCACTGGGGACGCATCCCGGTGAGTCCAGAGAGTGCACTGGCACCACTGGGGATGCACTGCAGTGAGTCCAGAGAGTGCACTGGCACCACTGGGGTTGCACTGCAGTGACTCCAGAGAGTGCACTGGCACCACAGGGGATGCACCGCGGTGACTCCAGAGAGTGCACTGGCACCACTGGGGATGCACTGCAGTGAGTCCAGAGATTGCACTGGCAGCACTGGGGATGCACCGCCGTGAATCCAGAGAGTGCGCGGCACCACTGGGGATGCACCGCCGTGAATCCAGAGAGTGCACTGGCACCACTGGGGATGCACTGCAGTTACTCCAGAGAGTGCACTGGCACCACTGGGTATGCACCACGGTGACTCCAGAGAGCGCACTGGCACTACTGGGGATACACTGCGGTGACTCCAGAGAGTGCACTGGCACCACTGGGGATGCACCCCAGGGACTCCAGAGAGTGCATTGGGACTACTGGAGATGCACTGCGGTGAGTCCAGAGAGTGCACTGGCACCACTGGTGATGCACCCCGGTGAGTCCAGAGAGTGCACTGGCACCACTGGGGGTGCACCCTGGTGACTCCAGGGAGTGCACTGGCACCACTGGGGATGCCCCACGGGGACTCCAGGGAGTGCATTGGCACCACTGGGCATGCACCCCGGGGACTCCAGAGAGTGCACTGGCACCACTGGGAATGCACCCCGGTGACTCCAGAGAGTGCACTGGAACCACTGGGGACACACCCTGGTGAGTCCAGAGAGTGCACTGGCACCACTGGGGGTGCACTGCGGTGACTCCGGAGAGTGCACTGGCACCACTGGGGATGCACCCCGGGGACTAATGGGAGTGTACTGGCACCACTGGGGATGCACCCCGGGGACTCCAAGGAGTGCACTGGCACCACTGGGGATGCACCCCGGTGAGTCCAGAGAGTGCACTGGTACCACTGGGGATACACTGCGGTTACTCCAGAGAGTGCACTGGCACCACTGGGGATGCACCCCGGGGACTAATGGGAGTGTACTGGCACCACTGGGGACGCACCCCGGTGCGTCTAGAGAGTGCACTGCCACCACTGGGGATGCACCCCGGGGACTCCAGGGAGTGCACTGGCATCACTGGCGATGCACTGCAGTGAGTCCAGAGAGTGTACTGGCACCACTGGCGATGCACCCCGGTGAGTACACAGAGTGCACTGGCACCACTGCGGATGCACCCCGGTGACTCCAGAGAGTGCACTGGCACCACTGGGGACACACCCCGGTGAGTCCAGAGTGTGCACTGGCACCACTGGGGATGCGCCCCGGTTACTCCAGAGAGTGCCCTGGCACCACTGGGGATGCACTGCAGTGAGTCCAGAGAGTGCACTGGCACCACTGGGGATGCACTGCGGTGACTCCAGAGAGTGCACTGGCACCACTGGGGATGCACCCCGGGGACTAATGGGAGTGTACTGGGACCACTGGGGATGCACCCCGGGGACTCCAGGGAGTGCACTGGCACCACTGGGGACGCACCCCGGGGTCTCCAGGGAGTGTACTGGCATCGCTGGGGATGCACTGCAGTGAGTCCAGAGAGTGCACTGGCACCACTGGCGATGCACCCCGGTGAGTCCATGAAGTATACTGGCACCACTGGGGATGCACTGCAGTGACTCCAGAGAGTGCACTGGCACCACTGGGAATGCACTGCAGTGAGTCCAGGAGTGCACTTACACCACTGGGGATGCGCCCCGGGGACTCCAGAAAGTGCACTGGCACCACTGGGGACGCACCCCGGTGACTCCAGAGAGAGCACTGGCACCACTGGGGATGCACCCCGGTGACTCCAGAGAGTACACCGGCACCACTGGGGATGCACCCCGGTGAGTCCAGAGAGTGCACTGTAACCACTGGGGATGCAGTGCAGTGAGTCCAGGGAGTGCACTGGCACCACTGGGGATGCAGTCCAGTGAGTATAGAGAGTGCTCTGCACGACAGCGGATGCAGAGCAGTGAGTCCAGGGAGTGCACTGGCACCACTGGGGATGCAGTGCAGTGAGTCCAGGGAGTGCACTGGCACCACTGGTTATGCAGTGCAGTGAGTCCAGGGAGTGCCCTGGCACCACTGGGGATGCAGTGCAGTTAGTCCAGAGAGTGCACTGGCACCACTGGGGATGCAGTGCAGTGAGTCCAGGGAGTGCACTGGCACCACTGGGGATGCAGTGCAGTGAGTCCAGAGAGTGCACTGGCACCACTGGGGATGCAGTGCATTGAGTCCAGAGAGTGCACTGGCACCACTGGGGATGCAGTGCAGTGAGTCCAGGGAATGCACTGGAACCACTTGGGATGCAGTGCAGTGAGTCCAGAGAGTGCTCTGGCACCACTGAGGATGCAGTGCAGTGAGTCCAGAGAGTGCACTGGTACCACTGGGGATGCAGTGCAGTGAGTCCAGGATGTGCACTGGCACCACTGGGGATGCAGTGCAGTGAGTCCAGGGAGTGCACTGGCACCACTGGGGATGCAGTGCAGTGAGTCCAGGGAGTGCACTGGCACCACTGCGGATGCAGTGCAGTGAGTCTAGAGAGTGCACCGGCACCACTGGGGATGCAGTGCAGTGAGTCCAGAGAGTGCACTGGCACCACTGGGGATGCAGTGCAGTGAGTCCAGAGAGTTCACTGGCACCACTGGGGATGCACCCCGGTGAGTCCAGGGAGTGCACTGGCACCACTGGGGATGCAGTGCAGTGAGTCCAGAGAGTGCACTGGCACCACTGGGGATGCAGTGCAGTGAGTCCAGGGAGTGCACTGGCACCGCTGGGGATGCAGTGAAGTGAGTACAGAGAGTGCACTGGCACTACTGGGGATGCACCCCGGTGAGTCCATGAAGTGCACTGGCACCACTGGGGATGAAGTGCAGTTAGTCCAGGGAGTGCACTGGCACCACTGGGGATGCAGTGCAGTGAGTCCAGAGAGTGCACTGGCACCACTGGGGATGCAGGGCAGTGAGTCCAGAGAGTGCTCTAGCACCACTGGGGATGCAGTGCAGTGAGTCCAGGGAGTGCACTGGCACCACTGGGGATGCACCCCGCTGAGTCCATGAAGTGCACTGGCACCACTGGGGATGCAGTGCAGTTAGTCCAGAGAGTGCACTGGCACCACTGGGGATGCAGTGCAGTGAGTCCAGGAGTGCACTGGCACCACTGGGGATGCAGTGTAGTGAGTCCAAGAGTGGACTGGCACCACTGCGGATGCAGTGCAGTGAGTCGAGGGAGTGCACTGTCAGCACTGGGGATGCAGTGCAGTGAGTCCAGAGAGTGCACTGGAACCACTGGGGATGCACTGCAGTGAGTTTTGGGAGTGCACTGGCACCACTGGGGATGCAGTGCAGTGAGTCCAGAGAGTGCACTGGTACCACTGGGGATGCAGTGCAGTGAGTCCAGGGAGTGCACTGGCACCACTGGGGATGCAGTGCAGTGAGTCCAGAGAGTGCAGTGGCACCACTGGGGATGCAGTGCAGTGAGTCCAGGGAGTGCACTGGCACCACTGGGAATGCAGTGCAGTGAGTCCAGAGAGTGCACTGGCACCACTGGGGATGCAGTGCAGTGAGTCCAGGGAGTGCACTGGCACCACTGGGGTGCAGTGCAGTGAGTCCAGGGAGTGCACTGGCACCACTGGGGATGCAGTGCAGTGAGTCCAGGGAGTGCACTGGCACCACTGGGGATGCAGTGCAGTGAGTCCAGGGAGTGCACTGGCACCGCTGGGGATGCAGTGCAGTGAGTCCAGGGAGTGCACTGGCACCACTGGGGATGCAGTGCAGTTAGTCCAGAGATTGCACTGGCACCACTGGGGATGCAGTGCAGTGAGTCCAGGGAGTGCACTGGCACCAGTGGGGATGCAGTGCAGTGAGTCCAGAGAGTGCACTGGCACCACTGGGGATGCACCCCGGTGAGTCCAGGGAGTGCACTGGCACCACTGGGGATGCAGTGCAGTGAGTCCAGAAAGTGCACTGACACCACTGGTGATGCAGTGCAGTGAGTCCAGAGAGTGCTCTAGCACCACTGGGGATGCAGTGCAGTGAGTCCAGAGAGTGCACTGGCACCACTGGGGATGCAGTGCAGTGAGTCCAGGAGTGCACTGGCACCACTGGGGATGCAGTGCAGTGAGTTCAAGAGTGCACTGGAACCACTGGGGATGCAGTGCAGTGAGTCCAGGGAGTGCACTGCCACCACTGGGGATGCAGTGCAGTGAGTCCAGGGAGTGCACTGGCACCACTGGGGATGCAGTGCAGTGAGTCCAGAGAGTGCACTGGCACCACTGGGGATGCAGTGCAGTGAGTCCAGGAGTGCACTGGCACCACTGGGGATGCAGTGCAGTGAGTCCAGAGAGTGCACTGGCACCACTGGGGATGCAGTGCAGTGAGTCCAGGGAGTGCACTGCCACCACTGGGGATGCAGTGCAGTGAGTCCAGGGAGTGCACTGGCGCCACTGGCGATGCAGTGCAGTGAGTCCAGAGAGTGCACTGGCACCACTGGGGATGCACCCCGGTGAGTCCATGAAGTGCACTGGCACCACTGGGGATGAAGTGCAGTTAGTCCAGGGAGTGCACTGGGATCCCACTGGGGATGCAGTGCAGTGAGTCCAGAGAGTGCACTGGCACCACTGGGGATGCAGGGCAGTGAGTCCAGAGAGTGCTCTAGCACCACTGGGGATGCAGTGCAGTGAGTCCAGGGAGTGCACTGGCACCACTGGGGATGCACCCCGGTGAGTCCATGAAGTGCACTGGCACCACTGGGGATGCAGTGCAGTTAGTCCAGAGAGTGCACTGGCACCACTGGGGATGCAGTGTAGTGAGTCCAAGAGTGGACTGGCACCACTGCGGATGCAGTGCAGTGAGTCGAGGGAGTGCACTGTCAGCACTGGGGATGCAGTGCAGTGAGTCCAGAGAGTGCACTGGAACCACTGGGGATGCACTGCAGTGAGTCCTGGGAGTGCACTGGCACCACTGGGGATGTAGTGCAGTGAGTCCAGAGAGTGCACTGGCACCACTGGGGATGCAGTGCAGTGAGTCCAGAGAGTGCACTGGCACCACTGGGGATGCAGTGCAGTGAGTCCAGAGAGTGCACTGGTACCACTGGGGATGCAGTGCAGTGAGTCCAGGGAATGCACTGGCACCACTGGGGATGCAGTGCAGTGAGTCCAGGGAGTGCAGTGGCACCACTGGGGATGCAGTGCAGTGAGTAAAGGGAGTGCTCTGGCACCACTGGGAATGCAGTGCAGTGAGTCCAGAGAGTGCACTGGCACCACTGAGGATGCAGTGCAGTGAGTCCAGAGAGTGCACTGGCACCACTGGGGATGCAGTGCAGTGAGTCCAGGGAGTGCACTGGCACCACTGGGGTGCAGTGCAGTGAGTCCAGGGAGTGCACTGGCACCACTGGGGATGCAGTGCAGTGAGTCCAGGGAGTGCACTGGCACCACTGGGGATGCAGTGCAGTGAGTCCAGGAGTGCACTGGCAGCACTGGGGATGCAGTGCAGTGAGTCCAGAGAGTGCACTGGCACCACAGGGGATGCAGTGCAGTGAGTCCAGAGAGTGCACTGGCACCACTGGGGATGCATTGCAGTGAGTACAGAGAGGGCACTGGCACCACTGGGGATGCAGTGCGGTGAGTCCAGGGAGTGCACTGGCACCACTGGGGATGCACTGCAGTGAGTCCAGAGAGTGCACTGGCACCACTGGGGATGCATTGCAGTGAGTCCAGGGATTGCACTGGCACCACTGGGGATGCAGTGCAGTGAGTCCAGAGAGTGCACTGGCACCACTGGGGATGCAGTGCAGTGAGTCCAGGGAGTGTACTGGCACCGCTGGGGATGCAGTGCAGTGAGTCCAGAGAGTGCACTGGCACCACTGGGGATGCAGTGCAGTGAGTCCAGGGAGTGCACTGGCACCACTGGGGATGCAGTGCAGTGAGTCCAGAGAGTGCACTGGCACCAGTGGGGATGCAGTGCAGTGAGTCCAGAGGGTGCACTGGCACCACTGGGGATGCACCCCGGTGAGTCCATGAAGTGCACTGGCACCACTGGGGATGCAGTGCAGTGAGTCCAGAGAGTGCACTGTCAGCACTGGGGATGCACCCTGGTGAGTCCAGAGAGTGCACTGTCAGCACTGGGGATGCACCCCGGTGAGTCCAGGGAGTGCACTGGCACCACTGGGGATGCAGTTCAGTGAGTCCAGGGAGTGCACTGGCACCAGTGGGGATGCAGTGCAGTGAGTCCAGAGAGTGCACTGGCACCACTGGGGATGCAGTGCAGTGAGTCCAGGGAGTGCACTGGCACCACTCGGGATGCACCCCGGAGAGTCCAGGGAGTGTACTGGCACCACTGGTGATGCAGTGCAGTGAGTCCAGAGAGTGCACTGGCACCACTGGGGATGCAGTGCAGTGAGTCCAGAGAGTGCTCTGGCACCACTGGGGATGCAGTGCAGTGAGTCCAGGGAGTGCACTGGCACCACTGGGGATGCAGTGCAGTGAGTCCAGAGAGTGCACTGGCACCAGTGGGGATGCAGTGCAGTGAGTCCAGAGGGTGCACTGGCACCACTGGGGATGCACCCCTGTGAGTCCAGGGAGTGCACTGGCACCACTGGAGATGCAGTGCAGTGAGTAAAGAGAGTATACTGGCACCACTGGCGATGCAGTGCAGTGAGTCCAGGGAGTGCACTGGCACCACTGGGGATGCAGTGCAGTGAGTCCAGAGAGTGCACTGGCCCCACTGGGGATGCAGTGCAGTGAGTCCAGGGAGTGCACTGGCAGCACTGGGGATGCAGTTCAGTGAGTCCAGGGAGTGCACTGGCACCACTGGAGATGCACTGCAGTGAATCCAGAGAGTGCACTGGCACCACTGGGGATGCAGTGCAGTGAGTCCAGAGAGTGCACTGGCACCACTGGGGATGCACTGAAGTGAGTCCAGAGAGTGCACTGGCACCACTGGGGATGCAGTGCAGTGAGTCCAGGGAGTGCACTCGCACCACTGGAGATGCATTGCAGTGAGTCCAGGGAGTGCACTGGCACCACTGGGGATGCAGTGTAGTGAGTCCAGGGAGTGCACTGGCACCACTGGGGATGCAGTGCAGTGAGTCCAGAGAGTGCACTGGCACCACTGGGGATGCATTGCAGTGAGTCAAGGAGTGCACTGGCACCACAGGGGATGCAGTGGAGTGAGGAAAGAGAGTGCTCTCACCACTGCGGATGCAGTGCAGTGAGTCCAGGGAGTGCACTGGCACCACTGGGGATGCAGTGCAGTGAGTCCAGGGAGTGCACTGTCAGCACTGGGGATGCAGTGCAGTGAGTCCAGAGAGTGCACTGGCACCACTGGGGATGCAGTGCAGTGAGTCCAGGGAGTGCACTGGCACCAGTGGGGATGCAGTGCAGTGAGTCCAGAGAGTGCACTGGCACCACTGGGGATGCAGTGCAATGAATCCAGGGAGTGCACTGACACCACTGGGGATGCAGTGCAGTGAGTCCAGAGAGTGCACTGGCACCACTGGGGATGCACCCCGGAGAGTCCAGGGAGAGTACTGGTACCACTGGGAATGCAGTGCAGTGAGTCCAGAGAGTGCACTGGCACCAGTGGGGATGCAGTGCAGTGAGTCCAGGGAGTGCACTGGCACCACTGGGGATGCAGTGCAGTGAGTCCAGGGAGTGCACTGGCACCAGTGGGGATGCAGTGCAGTGACTCCAGAGAGTGCATTGGCACCACTGGGGATGCAGTGCAGTGATTCCAGAGAGTGCACTGGCACCACTGGGGATGCACTGCAGTGAGTCCAGATAGTGCACTGGCACCACTGGGGATGCAGTGCAATGAATCCAGGGAGTGCACTGACACCACTGGGGATGCACACCGGAGAGTCCAGGGAGAGTACTGGTACCACTGGGAATGCAGTGCAGTGAGTCCAGAGAGTGCACTGGCACCAGTGGGGATGCAGTGCAGTGAGTCCAGGGAGTGCACTGGCACCACTGGGGATGCACTGTGGTGACTCGAAAGAGTGCACTGGCACCACTGGGGATGCACCGCGGTGACTCCAGAGAGTGCACTGGCACCACAGGGGATGCACCCCGGTGACTCCAGAGAGTGCACTGGCATCACTGGGGACGCACCCCGGAGAGTCCAGAGAGTGCACTGGCACCACTGGGGATGCACCCCGGTGAGTCCAGAGAGTGCACTGGCACCACTGGGGACGCATCCCGGTGAGTCCAGAGAGTGCACTGGCACCACTGGGGATGCACTGCAGTGAGTCCAGAGAGTGCACTGGCACCACTGGGGTTGCACTGCAGTGACTCCAGAGAGTGCACTGGCACCACAGGGGATGCACCGCGGTGACTCCAGAGAGTGCACTGGCACCACTGGGGATGCACTGCAGTGAGTCCAGAGATTGCACTGGCAGCACTGGGGATGCACCGCCGTGAATCCAGAGAGTGCGCGGCACCACTGGGGATGCACCGCCGTGAATCCAGAGAGTGCACTGGCACCACTGGGGATGCACTGCAGTTACTCCAGAGAGTGCACTGGCACCACTGGGTATGCACCACGGTGACTCCAGAGAGCGCACTGGCACTACTGGGGATACACTGCGGTGACTCCAGAGAGTGCACTGGCACCACTGGGGATGCACCCCAGGGACTCCAGAGAGTGCATTGGGACTACTGGAGATGCACTGCGGTGAGTCCAGAGAGTGCACTGGCACCACTGGTGATGCACCCCGGTGAGTCCAGAGAGTGCACTGGCACCACTGGGGGTGCACCCTGGTGACTCCAGGGAGTGCACTGGCACCACTGGGGATGCCCCACGGGGACTCCAGGGAGTGCATTGGCACCACTGGGCATGCACCCCGGGGACTCCAGAGAGTGCACTGGCACCACTGGGAATGCACCCCGGTGACTCCAGAGAGTGCACTGGAACCACTGGGGACACACCCTGGTGAGTCCAGAGAGTGCACTGGCACCACTGGGGGTGCACTGCGGTGACTCCGGAGAGTGCACTGGCACCACTGGGGATGCACCCCGGGGACTAATGGGAGTGTACTGGCACCACTGGGGATGCACCCCGGGGACTCCAGGGAGTGCACTGGCACCACTGGGGATGCACCCCGGTGAGTCCACAGAGTGCACTGGTACCACTGGGGATACACTGCGGTTACTCCAGAGAGTGCACTGGCACCACTGGGGATGCACCCCGGGGACTAATGGGAGTGTACTGGCACCACTGGGGACGCACCCCGGTGAGTCTAGAGAGTGCACTGCCACCACTGGGGATGCACCCCGGGGACTCCAGGGAGTGCACTGGCATCACTGGCGATGCACTGCAGTGAGTCCAGAGAGTGTACTGGCACCACTGGCGATGCACCCCGGTGAGTACACAGAGTGCACTGGCACCACTGCGGATGCACCCCGGTGACTCCAGAGTGTGCACTGGCACCACTGGGGATGCGCCCCGGTGACTCCAGAGAGTGCACTGGCACCACTGGGGATGCACTGCAGTGAGTCCAGAGAGTGCACTGGCACCATTGGGGATGCACTGCGGTGACTCCAGAGAGTGCACTGGCACCACTGGGGATGCACCCCGGGGACTAATGGGAGTGTACTGGGACCACTGGGGATGCACCCCGGGGACTCCAGGGAGTGCACTGGCACCACTGGGGACGCACCCCGGGGACTCCAGAGAGTGCACTGGCACCACTGGGGATGTACCCCGGGGTCTCCAGGGAGTGTACTGGCATCGCTGGGGATGCACTGCAGTGAGTCCAGAGAGTGCACTGGCACCACTGGCGATGCACTGCGGTGACTCCAGAGAGTGCACTGGCACCACTGGGGATGCACCCCGGGGACTAATGGGAGTGTACTGGGACCACTGGGGATGCACCCCGGGGACTCCAGGGAGTGCACTGGCACCACTGGGGACGCACCCCGGGGACTCCAGAGAGTGCACTGGCACCACTGGGGATGTACCCCGGGGTCTCCAGGGAGTGTACTGGCATCGCTGGGGATGCACTGCAGTGAGTCCAGAGAGTGCACTGGCACCACTGGCGATGCACCCCGGTGAGTCCATGAAGTATACTGGCACCACTGGGGATGCAGTGCAGTGAGTCCAGAGAGTGCACTGGCACCACTGGGAATGCACTGCAGTGAGTCCAGGAGTGCACTTACACCACTGGGGATGCGCCCCCGGGACTCCAGAAAGTGCACTGGCACCACTGGGGACGCACCCCGGTGACTCCAGAGAGAGCACTGGCACCACTGGGGATGCACCCCGGTGACTCCAGAGAGTACACCGGCACCACTGGGGATGCACCCCGGTGAGTCCAGAGAGTGCACTGGAACCACTGGGGATGCAGTGCAGTGAGTCCAGGGAGTGCACTGGCACCACTGGGGATGCAGTGCAGTGAGTCCAGGGAGTGCACTGGCACCACTGGGGATGCAGTCCAGTGAGTATAGAGAGTGCTCTGCACGACAGCGGATGCAGAGCAGTGAGTCCAGGGAGTGCACTGGCACCACTGGGGATGCAGTGCAGTGAGTCCAGGGAGTGCACTGGCACCACTGGTTATGCAGTGCAGTGAGTCCAGGGAGTGCCCTGGCACCACTGGGGATGCAGTGCAGTGAGTCCAGGAGTGCACTGGCACCACTGGGGATGCAGTGCAGTGAGTCCAGAGAGTGCACTGGCACCACTGGGGATGCACTGCAGTGAGTCCAGGGAGTGCACTGCCACCACTGGGGATGCAGTGCAGTGAGTCCAGGGAGTGCACTGGCGCCACTGGCTATGCAGTGCAGTGAGTCCAGAGAGTGCACTGGCACCACTGGGGATGCACCCCGGTGAGTCCATGAAGTGCACTGGCACCACTGGGGATGAAGTGCAGTTAGTCCAGGGAGTGCACTGGTACCACTGGGGATGCAGTGCAGTGAGTCCAGAGAGTGCACTGGCACCACTGGGGATGCAGGGCAGTGAGTCCAGAGAGTGCTCTAGCACCACTGGGGATGCAGTGCAGTGAGTCCAGGGAGTGCACTGGCACCACTGGGGATGCACCCCGGTGAGTCCATGAAGTGCACTGGCACCACTGGGGATGCAGTGCAGTTAGTCCAGAGAGTGCACTGGCACCACTGGGGATGCAGTGTAGTGAGTCCAAGAGTGGACTGGCACCACTGCGGATGCAGTGCAGTGAGTCGAGGGAGTGCACTGTCAGCACTGGGGATGCAGTGCAGTGAGTCCAGAGAGTGCACTGGAACCACTGGGGATGCACTGCAGTGAGTCCTGGGAGTGCACTGGCACCACTGGGGATGCAGTGCAGTGAGTCCAGAGAGTGCACTGGCACCACTGGGGATGCAGTGCAGTGAGTCCAGAGAGTGCACTGGCACCACTGGGGATGCAGTGCAGTGAGTCCAGAGAGTGCACTGGTACCACTGGGGATGCAGTGCAGTGAGTCCAGGGAGTGCACTGGCACCACTGGGGATGCAGTGCAGTGAGTCCAGGGAGTGCAGTGGCACCACTGGGGATGCAGTGCAGTGAGTAAAGGGAGTGCTCTGGCACCACTGGGAATGCAGTGCAGTGAGTCCAGAGAGTGCACTGGCACCACTGAGGATGCAGTGCAGTGAGTCCAGAGAGTGCACTGGCACCACTGGGGATGCAGTGCAGTGAGTCCAGGGAGTGCACTGGCACCACTGGGGTGCAGTGCAGTGAGTCCAGGGAGTGCACTGGCACCACTGGGGATGCAGTGCAGTGAGTCCAGGGAGTGCACTGGCACCACTGGGGATGCAGTGCAGTGAGTCCAGGAGTGCACTGGCAGCACTGGGGATGCAGTGCAGTGAGTCCAGAGAGTGCACTGGCACCACTGGGGATGCAGTGCAGTGAGTCCAGAGAGTGCACTGGCACCACTGGGGATGCATTGCAGTGAGTACAGAGAGGGCACTGGCACCACTGGGGATGCAGTGCGGTGAGTCCAGGGAGTGCACTGGCACCACTGGGGATGCACTGCAGTGAGTCCAGAGAGTGCACTGGCACCACTGGGGATGCATTGCAGTGAGTCAAGGAGTGCACTGGCACCACAGGGGATGCAGTGGAGTGAGGAAAGAGAGTGCTCTTGCACCACTGCGGATGCAGTGCAGTGAGTCCAGGGAGTGCACTGGCACCACTGGGGATGCAGTGCAGTGAGTCCAGGGAGTGCACTGTCAGCACTGGGGATGCAGTGCAGTGAGTCCAGAGAGTGCACTGGCACCTCTGGGGATGCAGTGCAGTGAGTCCAGGGAGTGCACTGGCACCACTGGGGATGCAGTGCTGTGAGTCCAGATAGTGCACTGGCACCACTGGGGATGCAGTGCAATGAATCCAGGGAGTGCACTGACACCACTGGGGATGCAGTGCAGTGAGTCCAGAGAGTGCACTGGCACCACTGGGGATGCACCCCGGAGAGTCCAGGGAGAGTACTGGTACCACTGGGAATGCAGTGCAGTGAGTCCAGAGAGTGCACTGGCACCACTGGGGATGCAGTGCAGTGAGTCCAGGGAGTGCACTGGCACCACTGGGGTTGCAGTGCAGTGAGTCCAGAGAGTGCTCTGGCACCACTGCGGATGCAGTTCAGTGAGTCCAGGGAGTTCACTGGCACCACTGGGGATGCAGTGCAGTGAGTCCAGGGAGTGCACTGGCACCACTGGGGATGCAGTGCAGTGACTCCAGAGAGTGCACTGGCACCAGTGTGGATGTAGTGCAGTGAGTCCAGGGAGTGCACTGGCACCACTGGGGATGCAGTGCAGTGAGTCCAGGGAGTGCACTGGCACCACAGGGGATGCAGTGCAGTGAGTCCAGGGAGTGCACTGGCACCACTGGGGATGCAGTGCAGTGAGTCCAGAGAGTGCACTGGCACCACTGGGGATACACCCCGGTGAGTCCAGGGAGTGCACTGGCACCACTGGGGATGCAGTGCAGTGACTCCAGAGAGTGCACTGGCACCACTGGGGATGCACCCCGGTGAGTCCAGGGAGTGCACTGGCACCACTGGGGATGCAGTGTAGTGAGTCCAGAGAGTGCACTGGCACCATTGGGGATGCAGTGCAGTGAGTCCAGGGAGTGCACTGGCACCGCTGGGGATGCAGTGCAGTGAGTCCAGAGAGTGCACTGGCACCACTGGGGATGCACCCCGGTGAGTCCATGAAGTGCACTGGCACCAGTGGGGATGCAGTGCAGTGAGTCCAGAGAGTGCACTGGCACCACTGGGGATGCAGTGCAGTGAGTCCAGGAGTGCACTGACACCACTGGGGATGCAGTGCGGTGAGTCCAGAGAGTGCACTGGCACCACTGTGGATGCAGTGCAGTGAGTCCAGGGAGTGCACTGGCACCATTGGGGATGCAGTGCAGTGAGTCGATGGAGTGCACTGTCAGCACTGGGGATGCAGTGCAGTGAGTCCAGAGAGTGCACTGGCACCACTGGGGATGCAGTGCAGTGAGTCCAGGGATTGCACTGGCACCACTGGGGATGCAGTGCAGTGAGTCCAGAGAGTGCACTGGCACCACTGGGGATGCAGTGCAGTGAGTCCAGGGAGTGTACTGGCACCGCTGGGGATGCAGTGCAGTGAGTCCAGAGAGTGCACTGGCACCAGTGGGGATGCAGTGCAGTGAGTCCAGGGAGTGCACTGGCACCACTGGGGATGCAGTGCAGTGAGTCCAGAGAGTGCACTGGCACCAGTGGGGATGCAGTGCAGTGAGTCCAGAGGGTGCACTGGCACCACTGGGGATGCACCCCGGTGAGTCCATGAAGTGCACTGGCACCACTGGGGATGCAGTGCAGTGAGTCCAGAGAGTGCACTGTCAGCACTGGGGATGCACCCTGGTGAGTCCAGAGAGTGCACTGTCAGCACTGGGGATGCACCCCGGTGAGTCCAGGGAGTGCACTGGCACCACTGGGGATGCAGTTCAGTGAGTCCAGGGAGTGCACTGGCACCAGTGGGGATGCAGTGCAGTGAGTCCAGAGAGTGCACTGGCACCACTGGGGATGCAGTGCAGTGAGTCCAGGGAGTGCACTGGCACCACTCGGGATGCACCCCGGAGAGTCCAGGGAGTGTACTGGCACCACTGGTGATGCAGTGCAGTGAGTCCAGAGAGTGCACTGGCACCACTGGGGATGCAGTGCAGTGAGTCCAGAGAGTGCTCTGGCACCACTGGGGATGCAGTGCAGTGAGTCCAGGGAGTGCACTGGCACCACTGGGGATGCAGTGCAGTGAGTCCAGAGAGTGCACTGGCACCAGTGGGGATGCAGTGCAGTGAGTCCAGAGGGTGCACTGGCACCACTGGGGATGCACCCCTGTGAGTCCAGGGAGTGCACTGGCACCACTGGAGATGCAGTGCAGTGAGTAAAGAGAGTATACTGGCACCACTGGTGATGCAGTGCAGTGAGTCCAGGGAGTGCACTGGCACCACTGGGGATGCAGTGCAGTGAGTCCAGAGAGTGCACTGGCCCCACTGGGGATGCAGTGCAGTGAGTCCAGGGAGTGCACTGGCACCACTGGGGATGCAGTTCAGTGAGTCCAGGGAGTGCACTGGCACCACTGGGGATGCACTGCAGTGAATCCAGAGAGTGCACTGGCACCACTGGGGATGCAGTGCAGTGAGTCCAGAGAGTGCACTGGCACCACTGGGGATGCACTGCAGTGAGTCCAGAGAGTGCACTGGCACCACTGGGGATGCAGTGCAGTGAGTCCAGGGAGTGCACTCGCACCACTGGAGATGCATTGCAGTGAGTCCAGGGAGTGCACTGGCACCACTGGGGATGCAGTGTAGTGAGTCCAGGGAGTGCACTGGCACCACTGGGGATGCAGTGCAGTGAGTCCAGAGAGTGCACTGGCACCACTGGGGATGCATTGCAGTGAGTCAAGGAGTGCACTGGCACCACAGGGGATGCAGTGGAGTGAGGAAAGAGAGTGCTCTGGCACCACTGCGGATGCAGTGCAGTGAGTCCAGGGAGTGCACTGGCACCACTGGGGATGCAGTGCAGTGAGTCCAGGGAGTGCACTGTCAGCACTGGGGATGCAGTGCAGTGAGTCCAGAGAGTGCACTGTCAGCACTGGGGATGCAGTGCAGTGAGTCCAGGGAGTGCACTGGCACCACTGGGGATGCAGTGCAGTGAGTCCAGAGAGTGCACTGGCACCACTGGGGATGCAGTGCAATGAATCCAGGGAGTGCACTGACACCACTGGGGATGCAGTGCAGTGAGTCCAGAGAGTGCACTGGCACCACTGGGGATGCACCCCGGAGAGTCCAGGGAGAGTACTGGTACCACTGGGAATGCAGTGCAGTGAGTCCAGAGAGTGCACTGGCACCAGTGGGGATGCAGTGCAGTGAGTCCAGGGAGTGCACTGGCACCACTGGGGATGCAGTGCAGTGAGTCCAGGGAGTGCACTGGCACCAGTGGGGATGCAGTGCAGTGATTCCAGAGAGTGCACTGGCACCACTGGGGATGCACTGCAGTGAGTCCAGATAGTGCACTGGCACCACTGGGGATGCAGTGCAATGAATCCAGGGAGTGCACTGACACCACTGGGGATGCAGTGAAGTGAGTCCAGAGAGTGCACTGGCACCACTGGGGATGCACACCGGAGAGTCCAGGGAGAGTACTGGTACCACTGGGAATGCAGTGCAGTGAGTCCAGAGAGTGCACTGGCACCAGTGGGGATGCAGTGCAGTGAGTCCAGGGAGTGCACTGGCACCACTGGGGTTGCACTGTGGTGACTCGAAAGAGTGCACTGGCACCACTGGGAATGCACCGCGGTGACTCCAGAGAGTGCACTGGCACCACAGGGGATGCACCCCGGTGACTCCAGAGAGTGCACTGGCATCACTGGGGACGCACCCCGGAGAGTTCAGAGAGTGCACTGGCACCACTGGGGATGCACCCCGGTGAGTCCAGAGAGTGCACTGGCACCACTGGGGACGCATCCCGGTGAGTCCAGAGAGTGCACTGGCACCACTGGGGATGCACTGCAGTGAGTCCAGAGAGTGCACTGGCACCACTGGGGTTGCACTGCAGTGACTCCAGAGAGTGCACTGGCACCACAGGGGATGCACCGCGGTGACTCCAGAGAGTGCACTGGCACCACTGGGGATGCACTGCAGTGAGTCCAGAGATTGCAGTGGCAGCACTGGGGATGCACCGCCGTGAATCCAGAGAGTGCGCGGCACCACTGGGGATGCACCGCCGTGAATCCAGAGAGTGCACTGGCACCACTGGGGATGCACTGCAGTTACTCCAGAGAGTGCACTGGCACCACTGGGTATGCACCACGGTGACTCCAGAGAGCGCACTGGCACTACTGGGGATACACTGCGGTGACTCCAGAGAGTGCACTGGCACCACTGGGGATGCACCCCAGGGACTCCAGAGAGTGCATTGGGACTACTGGAGATGCACTGCGGTGAGTCCAGAGAGTGCACTGGCACCACTGGTGATGCACCCCGGTGAGTCCAGAGAGTGCACTGGCACCACTGGGGGTGCACCCTGGTGACTCCAGGGAGTGCACTGGCACCACTGGGGATGCCCCACGGGGACTCCAGGGAGTGCATTGGCACCACTGGGCATGCACCCCGGGGACTCCAGAGAGTGCACTGGCACCACTGGGAATGCACCCCGGTGACTCCAGAGAGTGCACTGGAACCACTGGGGACACACCCTGGTGAGTCCAGAGAGTGCACTGGCACCACTGGGGGTGCACTGCGGTGACTCCGGAGAGTGCACTGGCACCACTGGGGATGCACCCCGGGGACTAATGGGAGTGTACTGGCACCACTGGGGATGCACCCCGGGGACTCCAGGGAGTGCACTGGCACCACTGGGGATGCACCCCGGTGAGTCCAGAGAGTGCACTGGTACCACTGGGGATACACTGCGGTTACTCCAGAGAGTGCACTGGCACCACTGGGGATGCAGCCCGGGGACTAATGGGAGTGTACTGGCACCACTGGGGACGCACCCCGGTGAGTCTAGAGAGTGCACTGCCACCACTGGGGATGCACCCCGGGGACTCCAGGGAGTGCACTGGCATCACTGGCGATGCACTGCAGTGAGTCCAGAGAGTGTACTGGCACCACTGGCGATGCACCCCGGTGAGTACACAGAGTGCACTGGCACCACTGCGGATGCACCCCGGTGACTCCAGAGTGTGCACTGGCACCACTGGAGATGCGCCCCGGTGACTCCAGAGAGTGCACTGGCACCACTGGGGATGCACTGCAGTGAGTCCAGAGAGTGCACTGGCACCACTGGGGATGCACTGCGGTGACTCCAGAGAGTGCACTGGCACCACTGGGGATGCACCCCGGGGACTAATGGGAGTGTACTGGGACCACTGGGGATGCACCCCGGGGACTCCAGGGAGTGCACTGGCACCACTGGGGACGCACCCCGGGGACTCCAGAGAGTGCACTGGCACCACTGGGGATGTACCCCGGGGTCTCCAGGGAGTGTACTGGCATCGCTGGGGATGCACTGCAGTGAGTCCAGAGAGTGCACTGGCACCACTGGCGATGCACTGCGGTGACTCCAGAGAGTGCACTGGCACCACTGGGGATGCACCCCGGGGACTAATGGGAGTGTACTGGGACCACTGGGGATGCACCCCGGGGACTCCAGGGAGTGCACTGGCACCACTGGGGACGCACCCCGGGGACTCCAGAGAGTGCACTGGCACCACTGGGGATGTACCCCGGGGTCTCCAGCGAGTGTACTGGCATCGCTGGGGATGCACTGCAGTGAGTCCAGAGAGTGCACTGGCACCACTGGCGATGCACCCCGGTGAGTCCATGAAGTATACTGGCACCACTGGGGATGCACTGCAGTGACTCCAGAGAGTGCACTGGCACCACTGGGAATGCACTGCAGTGAGTCCAGGAGTGCACTTACACCACTGGGGATGCGCCCCGGGGACTCCAGAAAGTGCACTGGCACCACTGGGGACGCACCCCGGTGACTCCAGAGAGAGCACTGGCACCACTGGGGATGCACCCCGGTGACTCCAGAGAGTACACCGGCACCACTGGGGATGCACCCCGGTGAGTCCAGAGAGTGCACTGGAACCACTGGGGATGCAGTGCAGTGAGTCCAGGGAGTGCACTGGCACCACTGGGGATGCAGTGCAGTGAGTCCAGGGAGTGCACTGGCACCACTGGGGATGCAGTCCAGTGAGTATAGAGAGTGCTCTGCACGACAGCGGATGCAGAGCAGTGAGTCCAGGGAGTGCACTGGCACCACTGGGGATGCAGTGCAGTGAGTCCAGGGAGTGCACTGGCACCACTGGTTATGCAGTGCAGTGAGTCCAGGGAGTGCCCTGGCACCACTGGGGATGCAGTGCAGTTAGTCCAGAGAGTGCACTGGCACCACTGGGGATGCAGTGCAGTGAGTCCAGGGAGTGCACTGGCACCACTGGGGATGCAGTGCAGTGAGTCCAGAGAGTGCACTGGCACCACTGGGGATGCAGTGCAGTGAGTCCAGAGAGTGCACTGGCACCACTGGGGATGCAGTGCAGTGAGTCCAGGGAATGCACTGGAACCACTTGGGATGCAGTGCAGTGAGTCCAGAGAGTGCTCTGGCACCACTGGGGATGCAGTGCAGTGAGTCCAGAGAGTGCACTGGTACCACTGGGGATGCAGTGCAGTGAGTCCAGGATGTGCACTGGCACCACTGGGGATGCAGTGCAGTGAGTCCAGGGAGTGCACTGGCACCACTGGGGATGCAGTGCAGTGAGTCCAGGGAGTGCACTGGCACCACTGGGGATGCAGTGCAGTGAGTCTAGAGAGTGCACTGGCACCACTGGGGATGCAGTGCAGTGAGTCCAGAGAGTTCACTGGCACCACTGGGGATGCACCCCGGTGAGTCCAGGGAGTGCACTGGCACCACTGGGGATGCAGTGCAGTGAGTCCAGAGAGTGCACTGGCACCACTGGGGATGCAGTGCAGTGAGTCCAGGGAGTGCACTGGCACCGCTGGGGATGCAGTGAAGTGAGTACAGAGAGTGCACTGGCACTACTGGGGATGCACCCCGGTGAGTCCATGAAGTGCACTGGCACCACTGGGGATGAAGTGCAGTTAGTCCAGGGAGTGCACTGGCACCACTGGGGATGCAGTGCAGTGAGTCCAGAGAGTGCACTGGCACCACTGGGGATGCACCCCGGTGAGTCCAGAGAGTGCACTGGCACCACTGGGGATGCAGTGCAGTGAGTTCAGGGAGTGCACTGGCACCACTGGGGATGCACCCCGCTGAGTCCATGAAGTGCACTGGCACCACTGGGGATGCAGTGCAGTTAGTCCAGAGAGTGCACTGGCACCACTGGGGATGCAGTGCAGTGAGTCCAGGAGTGCACTGGCACCACTGGGGATGCAGTGTAGTGAGTCCAAGAGTGGACTGGCACCACTGCGGATGCAGTGCAGTGAGTCGAGGGAGTGCACTGTCAGCACTGGGGATGCAGTGCAGTGAGTCCAGAGAGTGCACTGGAACCACTGGGGATGCACTGCAGTGAGTCCTGGGAGTGCACAGGCACCACTGGGGATGCAGTGCAGTGAGTCCAGAGAGTGCACTGGCACCACTGGCGATGCAGTGCAGTGAGTCCAGAGAGTGCACTGGCACCACTGGGGATGCAGTGCAGTGAGTCCAGAGAGTGCACTGGTACCACTGGGGATGCAGTGCAGTGAGTCCAGGGAGTGCACTGGCACCACTGGGGATGCAGTGCAGTGAGTCCAGAGAGTGCAGTGGCACCACTGGGGATGCAGTGCAGTGAGTCCAGGGAGTGCACTGGCACCACTGGGAATGCAGTGCAGTGAGTCCAGAGAGTGCACTGGCACCACTGGGGATGCAGTGCAGTGAGTCCAGAGAGTGCACTGGCACCACTGGGGATGCAGTGCAGTGAGTCCAGGGAGTGCACTGGCACCACTGGGGTGCAGTGCAGTGAGTCGAGGGAGTGCACTGTCAGCACTGGGGATGCAGTGCAGTGAGTCCAGAGAGTGCACTGGCACCACTGGGGATGCAGTGCAGTGAGTCCAGGGAGTGCACTGGCACCGCTGGGGATGCAGTGAAGTGAGTCCAGAGAGTGCACTGGCACCACTGGGGATGCAGTGCAGTTAGTCCAGAGATTGCACTGGCACTACTGGGGATGCAGTGCAGTGAGTCCAGGGAGTGCACTGGCACCAGTGGGGATGCAGTGCAGTGAGTCCAGAGAGTGCACTGGCACCACTGGGGATGCACCCCGGTGAGTCCAGGGAGTGCACTGGCACCACTGGGGATGCAGTGCAGTGCGTCCAGAAAGTGCACTGACACCACTGGTGATGCAGTGCAGTGAGTCCAGAGAGTGCTCTAGCACCACTGGGGATGCAGTGCAGTGAGTCCAGAGAGTGCACTGGCACCACTGGGGATGCAGTGCAGTGAGTCCAGGAGTGCACTGGCACCACTGGGGATGCAGTGCAGTGAGTCCAAGAGTGCACTGGAACCACTGGGGATGCAGTGCAGTGAGTCCAGGGAGTGCACTGCCACCACTGGGGATGCAGTGCAGTGAGTCCAGGGAGTGCACTGGCGCCACTGGCGATGCAGTGCAGTGAGTCCAGAGAGTGCACTGGCACCACTGGGGATGCAGTGCAGTGAGTCCAGGAGTGCACTGGCACCACTGGGGATGCAGTGCAGTGAGTCCAGAGAGTGCACTGGAACCACTGGGGATGCAGTGCAGTGAGTCCAGGGAGTGCACTGGCACCACTGGGGATGCAGTGCAGTGAGTCCAGGGAGTGCACTGGCGCCACTGGCGATGCAGTGCAATGAGTCCAGAGAGTGCACTGGCACCACTGGGGATGCACCCCGGTGAGTCCATGAAGTGCACTGGCACCACTGGGGATGAAGTGCAGTTAGTCCAGGGAGTGCACTGGTACCACTGGGGATGCAGTGCAGTGAGTCCAGAGAGTGCACTGGCACCACTGGGGATGCAGGGCAGTGAGTCCAGAGAGTGCTCTAGCACCACTGGGGATGCAGTGCAGTGAGTCTAGGGAGTGCACTGGCACCACTGGGGATGCACCCCGGTGAGTCCATGAAGTGCACTGGCACCACTGGGGATGCAGTGCAGTTAGTCCAGAGAGTGCACTGGCACCACTGGGGATGCAGTGTAGTGAGTCCAAGAGTGGACTGGCACCACTGCGGATGCAGTGCAGTGAGTCGAGGGAGTGCACTGTCAGCACTGGGGATGCAGTGTAGTGAGTCCAGAGAGTGCACTGGAACCACTGGGGATGCACTGCAGTGAGTCCTGGGAGTGCAGTGGCACCACTGGGGATGCAGTGCAGTGAGTCCAGAGAGTGCACTGGCACCACTGGGGATGCAGTGCAGTGAGTCCAGAGAGTGCACTGGCACCACTGGGGATGCAGTGCAGTGAGTCCAGAGAGTGCACTGGTACCACTGGGGATGCAGTGCAGTGAGTCCAGGGAGTGCACTGGCACCACTGGTGATGCAGTGCAGTGAGTCCAGGGAGTGCAGTGGCACCACTGGGGATGCAGTGCAGTGAGTAAAGGGAGTGCTCTGGCACCACTGGGAATGCAGTGCAGTGAGTCCAGAGAGTGCACTGGCACCACTGAGGATGCAGTGCAGTGAGTCCAGAGAGTGCACTGGCACCACTGGGGATGCAGTGCAGTGAGTCCAGGGAGTGCACTGGCACCACTGGGGTGCAGTGCAGTGAGTCCAGGGAGTGCACTGGCACCACTGGGGATGCAGTGCAGTGAGTCCAGGGAGTGCACTGGCACCACTGGGGATGCAGTGCAGTGAGTCCAGGAGTGCACTGGCAGCACTGGGGATGCAGTGCAGTGAGTCCAGAGAGTGCACTGGCACCACTGGGGATGCAGTGCAGTGAGTCCAGAGAGTGCACTGGCACCACTGGGGATGCATTGCAGTGAGTACAGAGAGGGCACTGGCACCACTGGGGATGCAGTGCGGTGAGTCCAGGGAGTGCACTGGCACCACTGGGGATGCAGTGCAGTGAATCCAGGGAGTGCACTGGAACACTGGGGATGCAGTGTAGTGAGTCCATGAGTGCACTGGCACCACTGCGGATGCAGTGCAGTGAGTCCAGGGAGTGCACTGGCACCACTGTGGATGCAGTGCAGTGAGTCCAGGGAGTGCACTGGCACCAATGGAGATGCAGTCCAGTGAGTCCAGAGAGTGCACTGGCATCACTGGGGATGCACCCCGGTGAGTCCAGGGATTGCACTGGCACCAGTGGGGATGCAGTGCAGTGAGTCCAGGGAGTGCACTGGCACCACTGGGGATGCAGTGCAGTGAGTCCAGGGAGTGCACTGGCACCGCTGGGGATGCAGTGAAGTGAGTCCAGAGAGTGCACTGGCACCACTGGGGATGCAGTGCAGTTAGTCCAGAAATTGCACTGGCACCACTGGGGATGCAGTGCAGTGAGTCCAGGGAGTGCACTGGCACCAGTGGGGATGCAGTGCAGTGAGTCCAGAGAGTGCACTGGCACCACTGGGGATGCACCCCGGTGAGTCCAGGGAGTGCACTGGCACCACTGGGGATGCAGTGCAGTGAGTCCAGAGAGTGCACTGGCACCACTGGTGATGCAGTGCAGTGAGTCCAGAGAGTGCTCTAGCACCACTGGGGATGCAGTGCAGTGAGTCCAGAGAGTGCACTGGCACCACTGGGGATGCAGTTCAGTGAGTCCAGGAGTGCACTGGCACCACTGGGGATGCAGTGCAGTGAGTCCAAGAGTGCACTGGCACCACTGCGGATGCAGTGCAGTGAGTCGAGGGAGTGCACTGTCAGCACTGGGGATGCAGTGCAGTGAGTCCAGAGAGTGCACTGGAACCACTGGGGATGCAGTGCAGTGAGTCCAGGGAGTGCACTGCCACCACTGGGGATGCAGTGCAGTGAGTCCAGGGAGTGCACTGGCACCACTGGGGATGCAGTGCAGTGAGTCCAGAGAGTGCACTGGCACCACTGGGGATGCACCCCGGTGAGTCCAGGGAGTGCAGTGGCACCACTGGGGATGCAGTGCAGTGACTCCAGAGAGTGCACTGGCACCACTGGGGATGCAGTGCAGTGAGTCCAGGGAGTGCACTGGCACCGCTGGGGATGCAGTGAAGTGAGTCCAGAGAGTGCACTGGCACTACTGGGGATGCACCCCGGTGAGTCCATGAAGTGCACTGGCACCACTGGGGATGCAGTGCAGTTAGTCCAGAGATTTCAGTGGCACCACTGGGGATGCAGTGCAGTGAGTCCAGGGAGTGCACTGGCACCACTGGGGATGCAGTGCAGTGAGTCCAGAGAGTGCACTGGCACCACTGGGGATGCACCGGTGAGTCCAGGGAGTGCACTGGCACCACTGGGGATGCAGTGCAGTGAGTCCAGAGAGTGCACTGGCACCAGTGGGGATGCAGTGCAGTGAGTCCAGAGAGTGCTCTGGCACCACTGGGGATGCAGTGCAGTGACTCCAGAGAGTGCACTGCCACCAATGGGGATGCACCCCGGAGAGTCCATGAAGTGCTCTGGCACCACTGCGGATGCAGTGCAGTGAGTCCAGGGAGTGCACTGGCACCACTGCGGATGCAGTGCAGTGAGTCCAGGGAGTGCACTGGCACCACTGGGGATGCAGTGCAGTGCGTCCAGAGAGTGCACTGTCACCACTGGAGATGCAGTGCAGTGAGTCCAGAGAGTGCACTGGCACCACTGGGGATGCACTGCAGTGAGTCCATGAAGTGCACTGGCACCACTGGGGATGCAGTGCAGTGAGTCCAGAAAGTGCACTGGCACCAGTGGGGATGCACCTCAGTGAGTCCAGAGAGGGCACTGGCACCAGTGGGGTTGCACCCCGGTGAGTCCAGGGAGTGCACTGGCCCCACTGGGGATGCAGTGCAGTGAGTCCAGGGAGTGCACTGACACCAGTGGGGATGCAGTGCAGTGAGTCCAGAGAGTGCACTGGCACCACTGGGGATGCACTGCAGTGAGTCCAGGGAGTGCACTGGCACCACTGGGGATGCAGTGCAGTGAGTCCAGAGAGTGCACTGGCACCACTGGGGATGCAGTGCAGTGAGTCCAGGGAGTGCACTGGAACCACTGCGGATGCAGTGCAGTGAGTCCAGAGAGTGCACTGGCACCACTGGGGATGCAGTGCAGTGAGTCCAGGGAGTGCACTGGCACCACTGGGGATGCACCACGGTGAGTCCAGGGAGTGCACTGGCACCACTGGGGATGCAGTGCAGTGAGTCTAGGGAGTGCACTGGCACCACTGGGGATGCAGTGCAGTGAGTCAAGGGAGTGCACTAGAACCACTGGGGATGCAGTGCAGTGAGTCCAGAGAGTGCACTGGCACCACTGGGGATGCAGTGCAGTGAGTCGAGGGAGTGTACTGTCAGCACTGGGGATGCAGTGCAGTGAGTCCAGGGAGTGCACTGGCACCACTGGGGATGCAGCGCAGTGAGTACAGAGAGTGCACTGGCACCACAGGGGATGCACTCCGGTGAGTCCAGAGAGGGCACTGGCACCACTGGGGATGCACCCTGGTGAGTCCAGGGAGTGCACGGGCACCACTGGGGATGCAGTGCAGTGAGTCCAGAGAGTGCACTGGCACCACTGGGGAGGTAGTGCATGGAGTCCAGGGAGTGCACTGGCACCACTAGGGATGCACTGAAGTGAGTCCAGGGAGTGCACTGGCACCACTGGGGATGCAGTGCAGTGAGTCCAGAGAGTGCACTGGCACCACTGGGGATGCACCCCGGAGAGTCCAGGGAGAGTACTGGTACCAATGGGAATGCAGTGCAGTGAGTCCAGAGAGTGCACTGGCACCAGTGGGGATGCAGTGCAGTGAGTCCAGGGAGTGCACTGGCAACACTGGGGATGCAGTGCAGTGAGTCCAGAGAGTGCACTGGCACCACTGGGGATGCAGTGCAGTGAGTCCAGAGAGTGCACTGGCACCACTAGGGATGCAGTCCAGTGAATCTAGGGAGTGCACTGGCACCACTGGGGATGCAGTGCAGTGAGTCCAGAGAGTGCTCTGGCACCACTGCGGATGCAGTGCAGTGAGTCCAGGGAGTGCACTGGCACCACTGGGGATGCAGTGCAATGAGTCCAGGGAGTGCACTGGCACCACTGGGGATGCAGTGCAGTGAGTCCAGGGAGTTCTCTGGCACCACTGGGGATGCACCCCGGTGAGTCCAGGGAGTGCACTGGCACCACTGGGGATGCAGTGCAGTGAGTCCAGAGAGTGCACTGGCACCACTGGGGATGCACCCCGGTGAGTCCAGGGAGTGCACTGGCACCACTGGGGATGCAGTGCAGTGAGTCCAGAGAGTGCACTGGCACCACTGGAGATGCAGTGCAGTGAGTCCAGGGAGTGCACTGGCACCACTAGGGATGCAGTGAAGTGAGTCCAGAGAGTGCACTGGGACTACTGGGGATGCAGTGCAGTGAGTCCAGGGAGTGCACTGGCACCACTGGGGATGCACCCCGGAAAGTCCAGGGAGTGTACTGGCACCACTGGGGATGCAGTGCAGTGAGTCCAGAGAGTGCACTGACACCACTGGGGATGCAGTGTAGTGAGTCCAGGGAGTGCACTGGCACCACTGGGGATGCAGTGCAGTGAATCCAGGGAGTGCACTGGCACCACTGGGGATGCAGTGCAGTGAGTCCAGGGAGTACACGGGCACCACTGGGGATGCAGTGCAGTGAGTACAGAGAGTGCTCTGGCACCACTGGGGATGCAGTGTAGTGAGTCCAGGGAGTGCACTGGCACCACTGGGGATACAGTCCAGTGAGTCCAGAGAGTGCTCTGGCACCACCTCGGATGCAGTGCAGTGAGTACAGAGAGTGCACTGGCACCACTGGGGATGCAGTGCAGTGAGTCCAGGGAGTGCACTGACACCACTGGGGATGCAGTGCAGTGAGTCCAGAGAGTGCACTGGCACCACTGGGGATGCACCCCGGTGAGTCCAGAGAGTGCACTGGCACCACTGGGGTTGCAGTGCAGTGAGTCCAGAGAGTGCTCTGGCACCACTGCGGATGCAGTTCAGTGAGTCCAGGGAGTGCACTGGCACCTCTGGGGATGCAGTGCAGTGACTCCAGAGAGTGCACTGGCACCAGTGTGGATGCAGTGCAGTGAGTCCAGGGAGTGCACTGGCACCACTGGGGATGCAGTGCAGTGAGTCCAGGGAGTGCACTGGCACCACTGGGGATGCAGTGCAGTGAGTCCAGGGAGTGCACTGGCACCACTGGGGATGCAGTGCAGTGAGTCCAGGGAGTGCACTGGCACCGCTGGGGATGCAGTGCAGTGAGTCCAGAGAGTGCACTGGCACCACTGGGGATGCACCCCGGTGAGTCCAGGGAGTGCACTGGCACCACTGCGGATGCAGTGCAGTGAGTCCAGAGAGTGCACTGGCACCACTGGGGATGCAGTGCAGTGAGTCCAGGGAGTGCCCTGGCACCGCTGGGGATGCACCCCGGTGAGTCCATGAAGTGCACTGGCACCACTGGGGATGCAGTGCAATGAATCCAGGGAGTGCAGTGACACCACTGGGGATGCAGTGCAGTTAGGCCAGAGAGTGCACTGGCACCACTGGGGATGCAGTGCAGTGAGTCCAGGAGTGCACTGACACCACTGGGGATGCAGTGCAGTGAGTCCAGAGAGTGCACTGGCACCACTGGGGATGCAGTGCAGTGAGTCCAGGGAGTGCACTGGCACCATTGGGGATGCAGTGCAGTGAGTCGAGGGAGTGCACTGTCAGCACTGGTGATGCAGTGCAGTGAGTCCAGAGAGTGCACTGGCACCACTGGGGATGCAGTGCAGTGAGTCAAGGGAGTGCACTGGCACCACTGGGGATGCAGTGCAGTGAGTCCAGAGAGTGCACTGGCACCACTGGGGATGCAGTGGTGTGAGTCCAGGGAGTGTACTGGCACCGCTGGGGATGCAGTGCAGTGAGTCCAGAGAGTGCACTGGCACCACTGGGGATGCAGTGCAGTGAGTCCAGGGAGTGCACTGGCACCACTGGGGATGCAGTGCACTGAGTCCAGGGAGTGCACTGGCACCACTGGGGATGCAGTGCAGTGAGTCCAGGGAGTACACAGGCACCACTGGGGATGCAGTGCAGTGAGTAAAGAGAGCGTTCTGGCACCACTGGGGATGCAGTGCAGTGAGTCCAGAGAGTGCACTGGCACCACTGGGGATGCAGTGCAGTGAGTCCAGAGAGTGCACTGGCACCACTGGGGATGCAGTGCAGTGAGTCCAGAGAGTGCACTGGCACCACTGGGGATGCAGTGCAGTGAGTCCAGAGAGTGCACTGGCACCAGTGGGGATGCAGTGCAGTGAGTAAATAGAGTGCACTGGCACCACTGGGGATGCAGTGCAGTTAGTCCAGGCAGTGCACTGGCACCACTGGGGATGCAGTGCAGTGAGTCCAGAGAGTGCACTGGCACCACTGGGGATGCACCCCGGTGAGTCCATGAAGTGCACTGGCACCACTGGGGATGCAGTGCAGTGACTCCAGAGAGTGCACTGGCACCACTGGGGATGCAGTGCAGTGAGTCCAGAGAGTGCACTGGCACCACTGGGGATGCAGTGCAGTGAGTCCAGGGAGTGCACTGGCACCACTGGGGTTGCAGTGCAGTGAGTCCAGAGAGTGCTCTGGCACCACTGCGGATGCAGTTCAGTGAGTCCAGGGAGTTCACTGGCACCACTGGGGATGCAGTGCAGTGAGTCCAGGGAGTGCACTGGCACCACTGGGGATGCAGTGCAGTGACTCCAGAGAGTGCACTGGCACCAGTGTGGATGCAGTGCAGTGAGTCCAGGGAGTGCACTGGCACCACTGGGGATGCAGTGCAGTGAGTCCAGAGAGTGCACTGGCACCACAGGGGATGCAGTGCAGTGAGTCCAGGGAGTGCACTTGCACCACTGGGGATGCAGTGCAGTGAGTCCAGAGAGTGCACTGGCACCACTGGGGAGACACCCCGGTGAGTCCAGGGAGTGCACTGGCATCACTGGGGATGCAGTGCAGTGAGTCCAGAGAGTGCACTGGCACCACTGGGGATGCACCCCGGTGAGTCCAGGGAGTGCACTGGCACCACTGCGGATGCAATGCAGTGAGTCCAGAGAGTGCACTGGCACCACTGGGGATGCAGTGCAGTGAGTCCAGGGAGTGCACTGACACCGCTGGGGATGCAGTGCAGTGAGTCCAGAGAGTGCACTGGCACCACTGGGGATGCACCCCGGTGAGTCCAAGAAGTGCACTGGCACCAGTGGGGATGCAGTGCAGTGAGTCCAGAGAGTGCACTGGCACCACTGGGGATGCAGTGCAGTGAGTCCAGGAGTGCACTGGCACCACTGGGGTTGCAGTGCAGTGAGTCCAGAGAGTGCTCTGGCACCACTGCGGATGCAGTTCAGTGAGTCCAGGGAGTGCACTGGCACCTCTGGGGATGCAGTGCAGTGACTCCAGAGAGTGCACTGGCACCAGTGTGGATGCAGTGCAGTGAGTCCAGGGAGTGCACTGGCACCACTGGGGATGCAGTGCAGTGAGTCCAGGGAGTGCACTGGCACCACTGGGGATGCAGTGCAGTGAGTCCAGGGAGTGCACTGGCACCACTGGGGATGCAGTGCAGTGAGTCCAGGGAGTGCACTGGCACCGCTGGGGATGCAGTGCAGTGAGTCCAGAGAGTGCACTGGCACCACTGGGGATGCACCCCGGTGAGTCCAGGGAGTGCACTGGCACCACTGCGGATGCAGTGCAGTGAGTCCAGAGAGTGCACTGGCACCACTGGGGATGCAGTGCAGTGAGTCCAGGGAGTGCCCTGGCACCGCTGGGGATGCACCCCGGTGAGTCCATGAAGTGCACTGGCACCAGTGGGGATGCAGTGCAGTGAGTCCAGAGAGTGCACTGGCACCACTGGGGATGCAGTGCAGTGAGTCCAGGAGTGCACTGACACCACTGGGGATGCAGTGCAGTGAGTCCAGAGAGTGCACTGGCACCACTGGGGATGCAGTGCAGTGAGTCCAGGGAGTGCACTGGCACCATTGGGGATGCAGTGCAGTGAGTCGAGGGAGTGCACTGTCAGCACTGGTGATGCAGTGCAGTGAGTCCAGAGAGTGCACTGGCACCACTGGGGATGCAGTGCAGTGAGTCAAGGGAGTGCACTGGCACCACTGGGGATGCAGTGCAGTGAGTCCAGAGAGTGCACTGGCACCACTGGGGATGCAGTGCTGTGAGTCCAGGGAGTGTACTGGCACCGCTGGGGATGCAGTGCAGTGAGTCCAGAGAGTGCACTGGCACCACTGGGGATGCAGTGCAGTGAGTCCAGGGAGTGCACTGGCACCACTGGGGATGCAGTGCAGTGAGTCCAGGGAGTGCACTGGCACCACTGGGGATGCAGTGCAGTGAGTCCAGGGAGTACACTGGCACCACTGGGGATGCAGTGCAGTGAGTAAAGAGAGCGTTCTGGCACCACTGGGGATGCAGTGCAGTGAGTCCAGAGAGTGCACTGGCACCACTGGGGATGCAGTGCAGTGAGTCCAGAGAGTGCACTGGCACCACTGGGGATGCAGTGCAGTGAGTCCAGAGAGTGCACTGGCACCACTGGGGATGCAGTGCAGTGAGTCCAGAGAGTGCACTGGCACCAGTGGGGATGCAGTGCAGTGAGTAAATAGAGTGCACTGGCACCACTGGGGATGCAGTGCAGTTAGTCCAGGCAGTGCACTGGCACCACTGGGGATGCAGTGCAGTGAGTCCAGAGAGTGCACTGGCACCACTGGGGATGCACCCCGGTGAGTCCATGAAGTGCACTGGCACCACTGGGGATGCAGTGCAGTGAGTCCAGAGAGTGCACTGGCACCACTGGGGATGCAGTGCAGTGAGTCCAGAGAGTGCACTGGCACCACTGGGGATGCAGTGCAGTGAGTCCAGGGAGTGCACTGGCACCACTGGGGTTGCAGTGCAGTGAGTCCAGAGAGTGCTCTGGCACCACTGCGGATGCAGTTCAGTGAGTCCAGGGAGTTCACTGGCACCACTGGGGATGCAGTGCAGTGAGTCCAGGGAGTGCACTGGCACCACTGGGGATGCAGTGCAGTGACTCCAGAGAGTGCACTGGCACCAGTGTGGATGCAGTGCAGTGAGTCCAGGGAGTGCACTGGCACCACTGGGGATGCAGTGCAGTGAGTCCAGAGAGTGCACTGGCACCACAGGGGATGCAGTGCAGTGAGTCCAGGGAGTGCACTGGCACCACTGGGGATGCAGTGCAGTGAGTCCAGAGAGTGCACTGGCACCACTGGGGAGACACCCCGGTGAGTCCAGGGAGTGCACTGGCATCACTGGGGATGCAGTGCAGTGAGTCCAGAGAGTGCACTGGCACCACTGGGGATGCACCCCGGTGAGTCCAGGGAGTGCACTGGCACCACTGCGGATGCAGTGCAGTGAGTCCAGAGAGTGCACTGGCACCACTGGGGATGCAGTGCAGTGAGTCCAGGGAGTGCACTGACACCGCTGGGGATGCAGTGCAGTGAGTCCAGAGAGTGCACTGGCACCACTGGGGATGCACCCCGGTGAGTCCAAGAAGTGCACTGGCACCAGTGGGGATGCAGTGCAGTGAGTCCAGAGAGTGCACTGGCACCACTGGGGATGCAGTGCAGTGAGTCCAGGAGTGCACTGACACCACTGGGGATGCAGTGCAGTGAGTCCAGAGAGTGCACTGGCACCCTGGGGATGCAGTGCAGTGAGTCCAGGGAGTGCACTGGCACCACTGGGGATGCACCCCTGTGAGTCCAGGGAGTGCACTTGCACCACTGGGGATGCAGTGCAGTGAGTCTAGGGAGTGCACTGGCACCACTGGGGATGCAGTGCAGTGAGTAAAGAGAGTATACTGGCACCACTGGTGATGCAGTGCAGTGAGTCCAGGGAGTGCACTGGCACCAGTGGGGATGCAGTGCAGTGAGTCCAGAGAGTGCACTGGCACCACTGGGGATGCAGTGCAGTGAGTCCAGGGAGTGCACTGGCACCACTGGTGATGCAGTGCAGTGAGTCCAGAGAGTGCACTGGCACCACTGGGGATGCACTGCAGTGACTCCAGAGAGTGCACTGGCACCACTGGGGATGCAGTGCAGTGATTCCAGAGAGTGCACTGGCACCACTGTGGATGCAGTGCAGTGAATCTAGGGAGTGCACTGGCACCACTGGGGATGCAGTGCAGTGAGTCCAGAGAGTGCACTGGCACCACTGGGGATGCAGTGCAGTGAGTCCAGAGAGTGCTCTGGCACCACTGCGGATGCAGTGCAGTGAGTCCAGGGAGTGCACTGGCACCACTGGGGATGCAGTGCAGTGAGTCCAGGGAGTGCACTGGCACCGCTGGGGATGCAGTGCAGTGAGTCCAGAGAGTGCACTGGCACCACTGGGGATGCAGTGCAGTGAGTCCAGGGAGTGCACTGGCACCACTGCGGATGCAGTGCAGTGAGTCCAGAGAGTGCACTGGCACCACTGGGGATGCACCCCGGTGAGTCCAGGGAGTGCACTGGCACCACTGGGGATGCACTGCAGTGAGTCCAGAGAGTGCACTGGCACCACTGGGGATGCAGTGCAGTGAGTCCAGGGAGTGCACTGGCCCCGCTGGGGATGCAGTGAAGTGAGTCCAGAGAGTGCACTGGCACCACTGGGGATGCACCCCGGCGAGTCCATGAAGTGCACTGGCACCAGTTGGGATGCAGTGCAGTGAGTCCAGAGAGTGCACTGGCACCACATTGTGATGCAGTGCAGTGAGTCCAGGAGTGCACTGGCACCACTGGGGATGCAGTGCAGTGAGTCCAGAGAGTGCACTGGCACCACTGGGGATGCATTGCAGTGAGTCAAGGAGTGCACTGGCACCACTGGGGATGCAGTGCATTGAGGAAAGAGAGTGCTCTGGTACCACTGGGGATGCAGTGCAGTGAGTCCAGGGAGTGCACTGGCACCACTGGGGATGCAGTGCAGTGAGTCCAGGGAGTGCACTAGCACCACTGGGGATGCAGTGCAGTGAGTCCAGAGAGTGCACTGGCACCACTGGGGATGCAGTGCAGTGAGTGCAGGGAGTGCACTGGCACCACTGGGGATGCAGTGCAGTGAGTCCAGATAGTGCACTGGCACCACTGGGGATGCAGTGCAATGAATCCAGGGAGTGCAGTGACACCACTGGGGATGCAGTGCAGTGAGTCCAGAGAGTGCACTGGCACCACTGGGGATGCACCCCGGAGAGTCCAGGGAGAGTACTGGTACCACTGGGAATGCAGTGCAGTGAGTCCAGAGAGTGCACTGGCACCAGTGGGGATGCAGTGCAGTGAGTCCAGGGAGTGCACTGGCACCACTGTGTATGCAGTGCAGTGAGTCCAGAGAGTGCACTGGCACCACTGGGGATGCAGTGCAGTGAGTCCAGAGAGTGCACTGGCACCACTGGGGATGCACTGCAGTGAGTCCAGAGAGTGCACTGGCACCACTGGGGATGCAGTGCAGTGAGTCCAGGGATTGCACTGGCACCACTGGGGATGCAGTGCAGTGAGTCCAGTGAGTGCACTGGCACCACTGGGGATGCACCCCGGTGAGTCCAGGGAGTGCACTGGCACCACTGGGGATGCAGTGCAGTGAGTCCAGAGAGTGCACTGGCACCAGTGTGGATGCAGTGCAGTGAGTCCAGGGAATGCACTGGCACCACTGGGGATGCAGTGCAGTGAGTCCAGAGAGTGCACTGGCACCACTGGGGATACAGTGCAGTGAGTCCAGGGAGTGCACTGGCACCGCTGGGAATGCAGTGAAGTGAGTCCAGAGAGTGCACTGGCACCACTGGTGATGCACCCCGGCGAGTCCATGAAGTGCACTGGCACCAGTGGGAATGCAGTGCAGTGAGTCCAGAGAGTGCACTGGCACCACTGGGGATGCAGTGCAGTGAATCTAGGGAGTGCACTGGCACCACTGGGGATGCAGTGCAGTGAGTCCAGAGAGTGCACTGGCACCACTGGGGATGCAGTGCAGTGATTCCAGAGAGTGCTCTGGCACCACTGGGGATGCAGTGCAGTGAGTCCAGGGAGTGCACTGGCACCACTGGGGATGCAGTGCAGTGAGTCCAGGGAGTGCACTGGCACCACTGGGGATGCACCCCGGTGAGTCCAGGGAGTGCACTGGCACCACTGGGGATGCAGTGCAGTGAGTCCAGAGAGTGCACTGGCACCACTGGGGATGCACCCCGTTGAGTCCAGGGAGTGCACTGGCACCACTGGGGATGCAGTGCAGTGAGTCCAGAGAGTGCACTGGCACCACTGGGGATGCAGTGCAGTGAGTCCAGGGAGTGCACTGGCCCCGCTGGGGATGCAGTGAAGTGAGTCCAGAGAGTGCACTGGCACCACTGGGGATGCACCCCGGCGAGTCCATGAAGTGCACTGGCACCAGTGGGGATGCAGTGCAGTGAGTCCAGAGAGTGCACTGGCACCACTGGGCATGCAGTGCAGTGAGTCCAGGAGTGCACTGGCACCACTGGGGATGCAGTGCAGTGAGTCCAGAGAGTGCACTGGCACCACTGGGGATGCATTGCAGTGAGTCAAGGAGTGCACTGGCACCACTGGGGATGCAGTGCAGTGAGTCCAGAGAGTGCTCTGGCACCACTGGGGATGCAGTGCAGTGAGTCCAGGGAGTGCACTGGCACCACTGGGGATGCAGTGCAGTGAGTCCAGAGAGTGCACTGGGACCACTGGGGATGCAGTGCAGTGAGTCCAGAGAGTGCACTGGCACCACTGGGGATGCAGTGCAATGAATCCAGGGAGTGCACTGACACCACTGGGGATGCAGTGCAGTGAGTCCTGAGAGTGCACTGGCACCACTGGGGATGCACCCCGGAGAGTCCAGGGAGAGTACTGGTACCACTGGTAATGCAGTGCAGTGAGTCCACAGAGTGCACTGGCACCAGTGGGTATGCAGTGCAGTGAGTCCAGATAGTGCACTGGCAGCACTGGGGATGCAGTGCAGTGACTCCAGAGAGTGCACTGGCACCAGTGGGGATGCACCCCGGTGAGTCCATGAAGTGCACTGGCACCACTGGGGATTAAGTGCAGTTAGTCCAGAGATTGCACTGGCACCACTGGGGATGCACTGCAGTGAGTCCAGGGAGTGCACTGGCACCACTGGGGATGCAGTGCAGTGAGTCCAGAGAGTGCACTGGCGCCACTGGGGATGCAGTGAAGTGAGTACAGAGACTGCACTGGCACTACTGGGGATGCACCCCGGTGAGTCCATGAAGTGCACTGGCACCACTGGGGATGAAGTGCAGTTAGGCCAGAGATTGCACTGGCACCACTGGGGATGCAGTGCAGTGAGTCCAGGGAGTGCACTGGCACCACTGGGGATGCAGTGCAGTGAGTCCAGAGAGTGCACTGGCACCACTGGGGATGCACCCCGGTGAGTCCAGGGAGTGCACTGGCACCACTGGGGATGCAGTGCAGTGAGTCCAGAGAGTGCACTGGAACCACTGGGGATGCAGTGCAGTGAGTCCAGAGAGTGCTCTAGCACCACTGGGGATGCAGTTCAGTGACTCCAGAGAGTGCACTGGCACCACTGGGGATGCACCCCGGTGAGTCCAGGGAGTGCACTGGCACCACTGGGGATGCAGTGCAGTGAGTCCAGAGAGTGCACTGGCACCACTGGGGATGCAGTGCAGTGAGTCCAGGAGTGCACTGGCACCACTGGGGATGCAGTGTAGTGAGTCCAAGAGTGGACTGGCACCACTGCGGATGCAGTTCAGTGAGTCCAGAGAGTGCACTGGCACCACTGGGGATGCAGTGCAGTGAGTCCAGAGAGTGCACTGGCACCACTGGGGATGCAGTGCAGTGAGTACAGAGAGTGCACTGGCACCACTGGGGATGCACCCCTGTGAGTCCAGGGAGTGCACTGGCACCACTGGGGATGCAGTGCAGTGAGTCTAGGGAGTGCACTGGCACCACTGGGGATGCAGTGCAGTGAGTAAAGAGAGTATACTGGCACCACTGGTGATGCAGTGCAGTGAGTCCAGGGAGTGCACTGGCACCAGTGGGGATGCAGTGCAGTGAGTCCAGAGAGTGCACTGGCACCACTGGGGATGCAGTGCAGTGAGTCCAGGGAGTGCACTGGCACCACTGGTGATGCAGTGCAGTGAGTCCAGAGAGTGCACTGGCACCACTGGGGATGCACTGCAGAGACTCCAGAGAGTGCACGGGCACCACTGGGGATGCAGTGCAGTGATTCCAGAGAGTGCACTGGCACCACTGTGGATGCAGTGCAGTGAATCTAGGGAGTGCACTGGCACCACTGGGGATGCAGTGCAGTGAGTCCAGAGAGTGCACTGGCACCACTGGGGATGCAGTGCAGTGAGTCCAGAGAGTGCTCTGGCACCACTGCGGATGCAGTGCAGTGAGTCCAGGGAGTGCACTGGCACCACTGGGGATGCAGTGCAGTGAGTCCAGGGAGTGCACTGGCACCGCTGGGGATGCAGTGCAGTGAGTCCAGAGAGTGCACTGGCACCACTGGGGATGCACCCCGGTGAGTCCAGGGAGTGCACTGGCACCACTGGGGATGCAGTGCAGTGAGTCCAGAGAGTGCACTGGCACCACTGGGGATGCACCCCGGTGAGTCCAGGGAGTGCACTGGCACCATTGGGGATGCACTGCAGTGAGTCCAGAGAGTGCACTGGCACCACTGGGGATGCACTGCAGTGACTCCAGGGAGTGCACTGGCCCCGCTGGGGATGCAGTGAAGTGAGTCCAGAGAGTGCACTGGCACCACTGGGGATGCACCCCGGCGAGTCCATGAAGTGCACTGGCACCAGTGGGGATGCAGTGCAGTGAGTCCAGAGAGTGCACTGGCACCACTTTGTGATGCAGTGCAGTGAGTCCAGGAGTGCACTGGCACCACTGGGGATGCAGTGCAGTGAGTCCAGAGAGTGCACTGGCACCACTGGGGATGCATTGCAGTGAGTCAAGGAGTGCACTGGCACCACTGGGGATGCAGTGCATTGAGGAAAGAGAGTGCTCTGGCACCACTGCGGATGCAGTGCAGTGAGTCCAGGGAGTGCACTGGCACCACTGGGTATGCAGTGCAGTGAGTCCAGGGAGTGCACTAGCACCACTGGGGATGCAGTGCAGTGAGTCCAGGGAGTGCACTGGCACCACTGGGGATGCAGTGCAGTGAGTGCAGGGAGTGCACTGGCACCACTGGGGATGCAGTGCAGTGAGTCCAGATAGTGCACTGGCACCACTGGGGATGCAGTGCAATGAATCCAGGGAGTGCAGTGACACCACTGGGGATGCAGTGCAGTGAGTCCAGAGAGTGCACTGGCACCACTGGGGATGCACCCCGGAGAGTCCAGGGAGAGTACTGGTACCACTGGGAATGCAGTGCAGTGAGTCCAGAGAGTGCACTGGCACCAGTGGGGATGCAGTGCAGTGAGTCCAGGGAGTGCACTGGCACCACTGGGTATGCAGTGCAGTGAGTCCAGAGAGTGCACTGGCACCACTGGGGATGCAGTGCAGTGAGTCCAGAGAGTGCACTGGCACCACTGGGGATGCACTGCAGTGAGTCCAGAGAGTGCACTGGCACCACTGGGGATGCAGTGCAGTGAGTCCAGGGATTGCACTGGCACCACTGGGGATGCAGTGCAGTGAGTCCAGTGAGTGCACTGGCACCACTGGGGATGCACCCCGGTGAGTCCAGGGAGTGCACTGGCACCACTGGGGATGCAGTGCAGTGAGTCCAGAGAGTGCACTGGCACCACTGGGGATACAGTGCAGTGAGTCCAGGGAGTGCACTGGCACCGCTGGGAATGCAGTGAAGTGAGTCCAGAGAGTGCACTGGCACCACTGGTGATGCACCCCGGCGAGTCCATGAAGTGCACTGGCACCAGTGGGAATGCAGTGCAGTGAGTCCAGAGAGTGCACTGGCACCACTGGGGATGCAGTGCAGTGAATCTAGGGAGTGCACTGGCACCACTGGGGATGCAGTGCAGTGAGTCCAGAGAGTGCACTGGCACCACTGGGGATGCAGTGCAGTGATTCCAGAGAGTGCTCTGGCACCACTGCGGATGCAGTGCAGTGAGTCCAGGGAGTGCACTGGCACCACTGGGGATGCAGTGCAGTGAGTCCAGGGAGTGCACTGGCACCACTGGGGATGCACCCCGGTGAGTCCAGGGAGTGCACTGGCACCACTGGGGATGCAGTGCAGTGAGTCCAGAGAGTGCACTGGCACCACTGGGGATGCACCGCGTTGAGTCCAGGGAGTGCACTGGCACCACTGGGGATGCACTGCAGTGAGTCCAGAGAGTGCACTGGCACCACTGGGGATGCAGTGCAGTGAGTCCAGGGAGTGCACTGGCCCCGCTGGGGATGCAGTGAAGTGAGTCCAGAGAGTGCACTGGCACCACTGGAGATGCACCCCGGCGAGTCCATGAAGTGCACTGGCACCAGTGGGGATGCAGTGCAGTGAGTCCAGAGAGTGCACTGGCACCACTGGGCATGCAGTGCAGTGAGTCCAGGAGTGCACTGGCACCACTGGGGATGCAGTGCAGTGAGTCCAGAGAGTGCACTGGCACCACTGGGGATGCAGTGCAGTGAGTCAAGGAGTGCACTGGCACCACTGGGGATGCAGTGCAGTGAGTCCAGAGAGTGCTCTGGCACCACTGGGGATGCAGTGCAGTGAGTCCAGGGAGTGCACTGGCACCACTGGGGATGCAGTGCAGTGAGTCCAGAGAGTGCACTGGCACCACTGGGGATGCAGTGCAGTGAGTCCAGAGAGTGCACTGGCACCACTGGGGATGCAGTGCAATGAATCCAGGGAGTGCACTGACACCACTGGGGATGCAGTGCAGTGAGTCCTGAGAGTGCACTGGCACCACTGGGGATGCACCCCGGAGAGTCCAGGGAGAGTACTGGTACCACTGGTAATGCAGTGCAGTGAGTCCAGAGAGTGCACTGGCACCAGTGGGTATGCAGTGCAGTGAGTCCAGATAGTGCACTGGCAGCACTGGGGATGCAGTGCAGTGACTCCAGAGAGTGCACTGGCACCAGTGGGGATGCACCCCGGTGAGTCCATGAAGTGCACTGGCACCACTGGGGATTAAGTGCAGTTAATCCAGAGATTGCACTGGCACCACTGGGGATGCACTGCAGTGAGTCCAGGGAGTGCACTGGCACCACTGGGGATGCAGTGCAGTGAGTCCAGAGAGTGCACTGGCACCACTGGGGATGCAGTGAAGTGAGTACAGAGACTGCACTGGCACTACTGGGGATGCATCCCGGTGAGTCCATGAAGTGCACTGGCACCACTGGGGATGAAGTGCAGTTAGGCCAGAGATTGCACTGGCACCACTGGGGATGCAGTGCAGTGAGTCCAGGGAGTGCACTGGCACCACTGGGGATGCAGTGCAGTGAGTCCAGAGAGTGCACTGGCACCACTGGGGATGCACCCCGGTGAGTCCAGGGAGTGCACTGGCACCACTGGGGATGCAGTGCAGTGAGTCCAGAGAGTGCACTGGAACCACTGGGGATGCAGTGCAGTGAGTCCAGAGAGTGCTCTAGCACCACTGGGGATGCAGTGCAGTGACTCCAGAGAGTGCACTGGCACCACTGGGGATGCACCCCGGTGAGTCCAGGGAGTGCACTGGCACCACTGGGGATGCAGTGCAGTGAGTCCAGAGAGTGCACTGGCACCACTGGGGATGCAGTGCAGTGAGTCCAGGAGTGCACTGGCACCACTGGGGATGCAGTGTAGTGAGTCCAAGAGTGGACTGGCACCACTGCGGATGCAGTGCAGTGAGTCCTGGGAGTGCACTGGCACCACTGGGGATGCAGTGCAGTGAGTCCAGGGAGTGCACTGGCACCACTGGGGATGCAGTGCAGTGAGTCCAGGAGTGCACTGGCAGCACTGGGGATGCAGTTCAGTGAGTCCAGAGAGTGCACTGGCACCACTGGAGATGCAGTGCAGTGAGTCCAGAGAGTGCACTGGCACCACTGGGGATGCAGTGCAGTGAGTACAGAGAGGGTACTGGAACCACTGGGGATGCAGTGCGGTGAGTCCAGGGAGTGCACTGGCACCACTGGGGATGCAGTGCAGTGAATCCAGGGAGTGCACTGGCTCCACTGGGGATACAGTGTACTGAGTCCAAGAGTGCACTGGCACCACTGCGGATGCAGTGCAGTGAGTCCAGGGAGTGCACTGGCACCACTGGGGATGCAGTGCAGTGAGTCCAGGGAGTGCACTGGCACCACTGGGGATGCAGTGCAGTGAGTCCAGAGAGTGCACTGGCACCGCTGGGGATGCAGTGAAGTGAGTCCAGAGAGTGCACTGGCACCACTGGGGATGCAGTGCAGTTAGTCCAGAGATTGCACTGGCACCACTGGGGATGCAGTGCAGTGAGTCAAGGGAGTGCACTGGCACCAGTGGGGATGCAGTGCAGTGAGTCCAGAGAGTGCACTGGCACCACTGGGGATGCACCCCGGTGAGTCCAGGGAGTGCACTGGCACCACTGGGGATGCAGTGCAGTGAGTCCAGAGAGTGCACTGGCACCACTGGTGATGCAGTGCAGTGAGTCCAGAGAGTGCACTGGTACCACTGGGGATGCAGTGCAGTGAGTCCAGGGAGTGCACTGGCACCACTGGGGATGCAGTGCAGTGAGTCCAGGGAGTGCACTGGCACCACTGGGGATGCAGTGCAGTGAGTCCAGGGAGTGCAGTGGCACCACTGGGGATGCAGTGCAGTGAGTCTAGAGAGTGCACTTGAACCACTGGGGATGCACTGCAGTGAGTCCAGGGAGTTCACTGGCACCACTGGGGATGCAGTGCAGTGAGTCCAGGGAGTGCACTGGCACCACTGGGGATGCAGTGCAGTGAGTCCAGGAGTGCACTGGCAGCACTGGGGATGCAGTTCAGTGAGTCCAGAGAGTGCACTGGCAGCACTGGGGATGCAGTGCAGTGAGTCCAGAGAGTGCACTGGCACCACTGGGGATGCAGTGCAGTGAGTACAGAGAGGGCACTGGAACCACTGGGGATGCAGTGCGGTGAGTCCAGGGAGTGCACTGGCACCACTGGGGATGCAGTGCAGTGAATCCAGGGAGTGCACTGGCTCCACTGGGGATACAGTGTACTGAGTCCAAGAGTGCACTGGCACCACTGGGGATGCAGTGCAGTGAGTCCAGGGAGTGCACTGGCACCACTGGGGATGCAGTGCAGTGAGTCCAGGGAGTGCACTGGCACCACTGGGGATGCAGTCCAGTGAGTCCAGAGAGTGCACTGGCACCGCTGGGGATGCAGTGAAGTGAGTCCAGAGAGTGCACTGGCACCACTGGGGATGCAGTGCAGTTAGTCCAGAGATTGCACTGGCACCACTGGGGATGCAGTGCAGTGAGTCAAGGGAGTGCACTGGCACCAGTGGGGATGCAGTGCAGTGAGTCCAGAGAGTGCACTGGCACCACTGGGGATGCACCCCGGTGAGTCCAGGGAGTGCACTGGCACCACTGGGGATGCAGTGCAGTGAGTCCAGGGAGTGCACTGGCACCACTGGGGATGCAGTGCAGTGAGTCCAGGGAGTGCACTAGCACCACTGGGGATGCAGTGCAGTGAGTCCAGAGAGTGCACTGGCACCACTGGGGATGCAGTGCAGTGAGTGCAGGGAGTGCACTGGCACCACTGGGGATGCAGTGCAGTGAGTCCAGATAGTGCACTGGCACCACTGGGGATGCAGTGCAATGAATCCAGGGAGTGCAGTGACACCACTGGGGATGCAGTGCAGTGAGTCCAGAGAGTGCACTGGCACCACTGGGGATGCACCCCGGAGAGTCCAGGGAGAGTACTGGTACCACTGGGAATGCAGTGCAGTGAGTCCAGAGAGTGCACTGGCACCAGTGGGGATGCAGTGCAGTGAGTCCAGGGAGTGCACTGGCACCACTGGGTATGCAGTGCAGTGAGTCCAGAGAGTGCACTGGAACCACTGGGGATGCAGTGCAGTGAGTCCAGAGAGTGCACTGGCACCACTGGGGATGCACTGCAGTGAGTCCAGAGAGTGCACTGGCACCACTGGGGATGCAGTGCAGTGAGTCCAGGGATTGCACTGGCACCACTGGGGATGCAGTGCAGTGAGTCCAGTGAGTGCACTGGCACCACTGGGGATGCACCCCGGTGAGTCCAGGGAGTGCACTGGCACCACTGGGGATGCAGTGCAGTGAGTCCAGAGAGTGCACTGGCACCAGTGTGGATGCAGTGCAGTGAGTCCAGGGAATGCACTGGCACCACTGGGGATGCAGTGCAGTGAGTCCAGAGAGTGCACTGGCACCACTGGGGATACAGTGCAGTGAGTCCAGGGAGTGCACTGACACCGCTGGGAATGCAGTGAAGTGAGTCCAGAGAGTGCACAGGCACCACTGGTGATGCACTCCGGCGAGTCCATGAAGTGCACTGGCACCAGTGGGAATGCAGTGCAGTGAGTCCAGAGAGTGCACTGGCACCACTGGGGATGCAGTGCAGTGAATCTAGGGAGTGCACTGGCACCACTGGGGATGCAGTGCAGTGAGTCCAGAGAGTGCACTGGCACCACTGGGGATGCAGTGCAGTGATTCCAGAGAGTGCTCTGGCACCACTGCGGATGCAGTGCAGTGAGTCCAGGGAGTGCACTGGCACCACTGGGGATGCACTGCAGTGAGTCCAGAGAGTGCACTGTCACCACTGGGGATGCAGTGCAGTGAGTCCAGGGAGTGCACTGGCCCCGCTGGGGATGCAGTGAAGTGAGTCCAGAGAGTGCACTGGCACCACTGGGGATGCACCCCGGCGAGTCCATGAAGTGCACTGGCACCAGTGGGGATGCAGTGCAGTGAGTCCAGAGAGTGCACTGGCACCACTGGGCATGCAGTGCAGTGAGTCCAGGAGTGCACTGGCACCACTGGGGATGCAGTGCAGTGAGTCCAGAGAGTGCACTGGCACCACTGGGGATGCATTGCAGTGAGTCAAGGAGTGCACTGGCACCACTGGGGATGCAGTGCAGTGAGTCCAGAGAGTGCTCTGGCACCACTGGGGATGCAGTGCAGTGAGTCCAGGGAGTGCACTGGCACCACTGGGGATGCAGTGCAGTGAGTCCAGAGAGTGCACTGGCACCACTGGGGATGCAGTGCAGTGAGTCCAGAGAGTGCACTGGCACCACTGGGGATGCAGTGCAATGAATCCAGGGAGTGCACTGACACCACTGGGGATGCAGTGCAGTGAGTCCTGAGAGTGCACTGGCACCACTGGGGATGCACCCCGGAGAGTCCAGGGAGAGTACTGGTACCACTGGTAATGCAGTGCAGTGAGTCCAGAGAGTGCACTGGCACCAGTGGGTATGCAGTGCAGTGAGTCCAGATAGTGCACTGGCAGCACTGGGGATGCAGTGCAGTGACTCCAGAGAGTGCACTGGCACCAGTGGGGATGCACCCCGGTGAGTCCATGAAGTGCACTGGCACCACTGGGGATTAAGTGCAGTTAGTCCAGAGATTGCACTGGCACCACTGGGGATGCACTGCAGTGAGTCCAGGGAGTGCACTGGCACCACTGGGGATGCAGTGCAGTGAGTCCAGAGAGTGCACTGGCACCACTGGGGATGCAGTGAAGTGAGTACAGAGACTGCACTGGCACTACTGGGGATGCACCCCGGTGAGTCCATGAAGTGCACTGGCACCACTGGGGATGAAGTGCAGTTAGGCCAGAGATTGCACTGGCACCACTGGGGATGCAGTGCAGTGAGTCCAGGGAGTGCACTGGCACCACTGGGGATGCAGTGCAGTGAGTCCAGAGAGTGCACTGGCACCACTGGGGATGCAGTTCAGTGAGTCCAGGGAGTGCACTGGCACCACTGGGGATGCAGTGCAGTGAGTCCAGAGAGTGCACTGGCACCACTGGGGATGCAGTGCAGTGAGTCCAGAGAGTGCTCTAGCACCACTGGGGATGCAGTGCAGTGACTCCAGAGAGTGCACTGGCACCACTGGGGATGCACCCCGGTGAGTCCAGGGAGTGCACTGGCACCACTGGGGATGCAGTGCAGTGAGTCCAGAGAGTGCACTGGCACCACTGGGGATGCAGTGCAGTGAGTCCAGGAGTGCACTGGCACCACTGGGGATGCAGTGTAGTGAGTCCAAGAGTGGACTGGCACCACTGCGGATGCAGTGCAGTGAGTCGAGGGAGTGCACTGTCAGCACTGGGGATGCAGTGCAGTGAGTCCAGAGAGTGCACTGGAACCACTGGGGATGCAGTGCAGTGAGTCCTGGGAGTGCACTGGCACCACTGGGGATGCAGTGCAGTGAGTCCAGGGAGTGCACTGGCACCACTGGGGATGCAGTGCAGTGAGTCCAGGAGTGCACTGGCAGCACTGGGGATGCAGTTCAGTGAGTCCAGAGAGTGCACTGGCACCACTGGGGATGCAGTGCAGTGAGTCCAGAGAGTGCACTGGCACCACTGGGGATGCAGTGCAGTGAGTACAGAGAGGGCACTGGAACCACTGGGGATGCAGTGCGGTGAGTCCAGGGAGTGCACTGGCACCACTGGGGATGCAGTGCAGTGAATCCAGGGAGTGCACTGGCTCCACTGGGGATACAGTGTACTGAGTCCAAGAGTGCACTGGCACCACTGCGGATGCAGTGCAGTGAGTCCAGGGAGTGCACTGGCACCACTGGGGATGCAGTCCAGTGAGTCCAGAGAGTGCACTGGCACCGCTGGGGATGCAGTGAAGTGAGTCCAGAGAGTGCACTGGCACCACTGGGGATGCAGTGCAGTTAGTCCAGAGATTGCACTGGCACCACTGGGGATGCAGTGCAGTGAGTCAAGGGAGTGCACTGGCACCAGTGGGGATGCAGTGCAGTGAGTCCAGAGAGTGCACTGGCACCACTGGGGATACACCCCGGTGAGTCCAGGGAGTGCACTGGCACCACTGGGGATGCAGTGCAGTGAGTCCAGAGAGTGCACTGGCACCACTGGGGATGCAGTGCAGTGAGTCCAGAGAGTGCACTGGTACCACTGGGGATGCAGTGCAGTGAGTCCAGGGAGTGCACTGGCACCACTGGGGATGCAGTGCAGTGAGTCCAGGGAGTGCACTGGCACCACTGGGGATGCAGTGCAGTGAGTCCAGGGAGTGCAGTGGCACCACTGGGGATGCAGTGCAGTGAGTCTAGAGAGTTCACTTGAACCACTGGGGATGAACCCCGGTGAGTCCAGGGAGTGCACTGGCACCACTGGGGATGCAGTGCAGTGAGTCCAGAGAGTGCACTGGCACCACTGGGGATGCACCCCGGTGAGTCCAGGGAGTGCAGTGGCACCACTGGGGATGCAGTGCAGTGAGTCCAGAGAGTGCACTGGCACCACTGGGGATGCAGTGCAGTGAGTCCAGGGAGTGCACTGGCACCGCTGGGGATGCAGTGAAGTGAGTCCAGAGAGTGCACTGGCACTACTGGGGATGCACCCCGGTGAGTCCATGAAGTGCACTGGCACCACTGGGGATGCAGTGCAGTTACTCCAGAGAGTGCACTGGCACCACTGGGGATGCAGTGCAGTGAGTCCAGGGAGTGCACTGGCACCACTGGGGATGCAGTGCAGTGAGTCCAGAGAGTGCACTGGCACCACTGGGGATGCACCGGTGAGACCAGGGAGTGCACTGGCACCACTGGGGATGCAGTGCAGTGAGTCCAGAAAGTGCACTGGCACCACTGGGGATGCAGTGCAGTGAGTCCAGAGAGTGCTCTGGCACCACTGGGTATGCAGTGCAGTGACTCCAGAGAGTGCACTGGCACCACTGGGGATGCACCCCGGAGAGTCCATGAAGTGCTCTGGCACCACTGCGGATGCACTGCAGTGAGTCCAGGGAGTGCACTGGCACCACTGGGGATGCAGTGCAGTGAGTCCAGGGAGTGCACTGGCACCAGTGGGGATGCAGTGCAGTGCGTCCAGAGAGTGCACTGGCCCCGCTGGGGATGCAGTGCAGTGAGTCCAGAGAGTGCACTGGCACCACTGGGGATGCAGTGCAGTGAGTCCACGAAGTGCACTGGCACCACTGGAGATGCAGTGCAGTGAGTCCAGAAAGTGCACTGGCACCACTGGGGATGCAGTGTAGTGAGTCCAGAGAGTGCACTGGCACCACTGGGGATGCAGTGCAGTGAGTCCAGAGAGTGCACTGGCACCACTGGGGATGCACTTCAGTGAGTCCAGAGAGGGCACTGGCACCAGTGGTGTTGCACCCCGGTGAGTCAAGGGAGTGCACTGGCCCCACTGGGGATGCAGTGCAGTGAGTCCAGGGAGTGCACTGGCACCACTGGAGATGCAGTGCAGTGAGTCCAGAGAGTGCACTGGCACCACTGGGGATGCAGTGCAGGGAGTCCAGGGAGTGCACTGGCACCCGTTGGGATGCAGTGCAGTGAGTCCAGAGAGTGCACTGGCACCACTGGGGATGCATTGCAGTGAGTCCAGGAGTGCACTGACACCAGTGGGGATGCAGTGCAGTGAGTCCAGAGAGTGCACTGGCACCACTGGGGATGCACTGCAGTGAGTCCAGGGAGTGCACTGGCACCACTGGGGATGCAGTGCAGTGAGTAAAGAGAGTGCACTGGCACCACTGGGGATGCACTGCAGTGAATCCAGGGAGTGCAGTGGCACCACTGGGGATGCAGTGCAGTGAGTCCAGAGAGTGCACTGGCACCACTGGGGATGCAGTGCAGTGAGTCCAGGAGTGCACTGGCACCACTGCGGATGCAGTGCAGTGAGTCCAGAGAGTGCACTGGCACCTCTGGGGATGCAGTGCAGTGAGTCCAGGGAGTGCACTGGCACCACTGGGGATTCACCCCGGTGAGTCCAGGGAGTGCACTGGCACCACTGGCGATGCAGAGCAGTGAGTCTAGGGAGTGCACTGGCACCACTGGGGATGCACTGCAGCGAGTCAAGGGAGTGCACTAGAACCACTGGGGATGCAGTGCAGTGAGTCCAGAGAGTGCACTGGCACCACTGGGGATGCACTGCAGTGAGTCGAGGGAGTGTACTGTCAGCACTGGGGATGCAGTGCAGTGAGTCCAGGGAGTGCACTGGCACCACTGGGGATGCAGTGCAGTGAGTACAGAGAGTGCACTGGCACCACTGGGGATGCACCCCGGTGAGTCCAGAGAGGGCACTGTCACCACTGGGGATGCACCCTGGTGAGTCCAGGGAGTGCACGGGCACCACTGGGGATGCAGTGCAGTGAGTCCAGGGAGTGCACTCGCACCAGTGGAGATGCAGTGCAGTGAGTCCAGAGAGTGCACTGGCACCACTGGGGAGGTAGTGCATTTAGTCCAGGGAGTGCACTGGCACCACTAGGGATGCACTGCAGTGAGTCCAGGGAGTGCACTGGCACCACTGGGGATGCAGTGCAGTGAGTCCAGAGAGTGCACTGGCACCACTGGGGATGCACCCCGGAGAGTACAGGGAGAGTACTGGTACCAATCGGAATGCAGTGCAGTGAGTCCAGAGAGTGCACTGGCAGCAGTGGGGATGCAGTGCAGTGAGTCCAGGGAGTGCACTGGCACCACTGGGGATGCAGTGCAGTGAGTCCAGAGAGTGCACTGGCACCACTGGCGATGCAGTGCAGTGAGTCCAGATAGTGCACTGGCACCAGTAGGGATGCAGTGCAGTGAATCTAGGGAGTGCACTGGCAGCACTGGGGATGCAGTGCAGTGAGTCCAGAGAGTGCTCTGGCACCACTGCGGATGCAGTGCAGTGAGTCCAGGGAGTGCACTGGCACCACTGGGGATGCAGTGCAGTGAGTCCAGGGAGTGCACTGGCACCACTGGGGATGCAGTGCAGTGAGTCCAGGGAGTGCACTGGCACCACTGGGGATGCACCCCGGTGAGTCCAGGGAGTGCACAGTCAGCACTGGGGATGCACTGCAGTGAGTCCAGAGAGTGCACTGGCACCACTGGGGATGCAGTGCAGTGAGTCCAGGGAGTGCACTGGCACCACTGGGGATGCACCCCGGCGAGTCCATGAAGTGCACTGGCACCAGTGGGGATGCAGTGCAGTGAGTCCAGAGAGTGCACTGGCACCACTGGGCATGCAGTGCAGTGAGTCCAGGGAGTGCACTGGCACCACTGGGGATGCAGTGCAGTGAGTAAATAGAGTGCACTGGCACCACTGGGGATGCATTGCAGTGAGTCAAGGAGTGCACTGGCACCACTGGGGATGCAGTGCAGTGAGTCCAGAGAGTGCTCTGGCACCACTGGGGATGCAGTGCAGTGAGTCCGGAGAGTGCACTGGCACCACTGGGGATGCAGTGCAGTGAGTCCAGAGAGTGCACTGGCACCACTGGGGATGCAGTGCAGTGAGTCCAGAGAGTGCACTGGCACCACTGGGGATGCAGTGCAATGAATCCAGGGAGTGCACTGACACCACTGGGGATGCAGTGCAGTGAGTCCTGAGAGTGCACTGGCACCACTGGGGATGCACCCCTGAGAGTCCAGGGAGAGTACTGGTACCACTGGTAATGCAGTGCAGTGAGTCCAGAGAGTGCACTGGCACCAGTGGGTATGCAGTGCAGTGAGTCCAGATAGTGCACTGGCAGCACTGGGGATGCAGTGCAGTGACTCCAGAGAGTGCACTGGCACCACTGGGGATGCACCCCGGTGAGTCCAGGGAGTGCACTGGCACCACTGGGGATGCAGTGCAGTGAGTCCAGGGAGTGCACTGGCACCACTGGGGATGCAGTGCAGTGAGTCCAGGGAGTGCACTAGCACCACTGGGGATGCAGTGCAGTGAGTCCAGAGAGTGCACTGGCACCACTGGGGATGCAGTGCAGTGAGTGCAGGGAGTGCACTGGCACCACTGGGGATGCAGTGCAGTGAGTCCAGATAGTGCACTGGCACCACTGGGGATGCAGTGCAATGAATCCAGGGAGTGCAGTGACACCACTGGGGATGCAGTGCAGTGAGTCCAGAGAGTGCACTGGCACCACTGGGGATGCACCCCGGAGAGTCCAGGGAGAATACTGGTACCACTGGGAATGCAGTGCAGTGAGTCCAGAGAGTGCACTGGCACCAGTGGGGATGCAGTGCAGTGAGTCCAGGGAGTGCACTGGCACCACTGGGTATGCAGTGCAGTGAGTCCAGAGAGTGCACTGGCACCACTGGGGATGCAGTGCAGTGAGTCCAGAGAGTGCACTGGCACCACTGGGGATGCACTGCAGTGAGTCCAGAGAGTGCACTGGCACCACTGGGGATGCAGTGCAGTGAGTCCAGGGATTGCACTGGCACCACTGGGGATGCAGTGCAGTGAGTCCAGTGAGTGCACTGGCACCACTGGGGATGCACCCCGGTGAGTCCAGGGAGTGCACTGGCACCACTGGGGATGCAGTGCAGTGAGTCCAGAGAGTGCACTGGCACCAGTGTGTATGCAGTGCAGTGAGTCCAGGGAATGCACTGGCACCACTGGGGATGCAGTGCAGTGAGTCCAGAGAGTGCACTGGCACCACTGGGGATACAGTGCAGTGAGTCCAGGGAGTGCACTGGCACCGCTGGGAATGCAGTGAAGTGAGTCCAGAGAGTGCACTGGCACCACTGGTGATGCACCCCGGCGAGTCCATGAAGTGCACTGGCACCAGTGGGAATGCAGTGCAGTGAGTCCAGAGAGTGCACTGGCACCAGTGGGGATGCAGTGCAGTGAATCTAGGGAGTGCACAGGCACCACTGGGGATGCAGTGCAGTGAGTCCAGAGAGTGCACTGGCACCACTGGGGATGCAGTGCAGTGAGTCCAGAGAGTGTACTGGCACCTTGGGGATGCAGTGCAGTGAGTCCAGGGAGTGCACTGGCACCACTGGGGATGCAGTGCAGTGAGTCCAGGGAGTGCACTGGCACCACTGGGGATGCACCCCGGTGAGTCCAGGGAGTGCACTGGCACCACTGGGGATGCAGTGCAGTGAGTCCAGAGAGTGCACTGGCACCACTGGGGATGCACCCCGGTGAGTCCAGGGAGTGCACTGGCACCACTGGGGATGCACTGCAGTGAGTCCAGAGAGTGCACTGGCACCACTGGGGATGCAGTGCAGTGAGTCCAGGGAGTGCACTGGCCCCGCTGGGGATGCAGTGAAGTGAGTCCAGAGAGTGCACTGGCACCACTGGGGATGCACCCCGGCGAGTCCATGAAGTGCACTGGCACCAGTGGGGATGCAGTGCAGTGAGTCCAGAGAGTGCACTGGCACCACTGGGCATGCAGTGCAGTGAGTCCAGGAGTGCACTGGCACCACTGGGGATGCAGTGCAGTGAGTCCAGAGAGTGTACTGGCACCACTGGGGATGCATTGCAGTGAGTCAAGGAGTGCACTGGCACCACTGGGGATGCAGTGCAGTGAGTCCAGAGAGTGCTCTGGCACCACTGGGGATGCAGTGCAGTGAGTCCAGGGAGTGCACTGGCACCACTGGGGATGCAGTGCAGTGAGTCCAGAGAGTGCACTGGCACCACTGGGGATGCAGTGCAGTGAGTCCAGAGAGTGCACTGGCACCACTGGGGATGCAGTGCAATGAATCCAGGGAGTGCACTGACACCACTGGGGATGCAGTGCAGTGAGTCCTGAGAGTGCACTGGCACCACTGGGGATGCACCCCGGAGAGTCCAGGGAGAGTACTGGTACCACTGGTAATGCAGTGCAGTGAGTCCAGAGAGTGCACTGGCACCAGTGGGTATGCAGTGCAGTGAGTCCAGATAGTGCACTGGCAGCACAGGGGATGCAGTGCAGTGACTCCAGAGAGTGCACTGGCACCAGTGGGGATGCACCCCGGTGAGTCCATGAAGTGCACTGGCACCACTGGGGATTAAGTGCAGTTAGTCCAGAGATTGCACTGGCACCACTGGGGATGCACTGCAGTGAGTCCAGGGAGTGCACTGGCACCACTGGGGATGCAGTGCAGTGAGTCCAGAGAGTGCACTGGCACCACTGGGGATGCAGTGAAGTGAGTACAGAGACTGCACTGGCACTACTGGGGATGCACCCCGGTGAGTCCATGAAGTGCACTGGCACCACTGGGGATGAAGTGCAGTTAGGCCAGAGATTGCACTGGCACCACTGGGGATGCAGTGCAGTGAGTCCAGGGAGTGCACTGGCACCACTGGGGATGCAGTGCAGTGAGTCCAGAGAGTGCACTGGCACCACTGGGGATGCACCCCGGTGAGTCCAGGGAGTGCACTGGCACCACTGGGGATGCAGTGCAGTGAGTCCAGAGAGTGCACTGGCACCACTGGGGATGCAGTGCAGTGAGTCCAGAGAGTGCTCTAGCACCAGTGGGGATGCAGTGCAGTGACTCCAGGGAGTGCACTGGCACCACTGGGGATGCAGTGCAGTGAGTCCAGGAGTGCACTGGCACCACTGGGGATGCAGTGTAGTGAGTCCAGGGAGTGCACTGTCAGCACTGGGGATGCAGTGCAGTGAGTCCAGAGAGTGCACTGGAACCACTGGGGATGCAGTGCAGTGAGTCCTGGGAGTGCACTGGCACCACTGGGGATGCAGTGCAGTGAGTCCAGAGAGTGCTCTAGCACCAGTGGGGATGCAGTGCAGTGACTCCAGGGAGTGCACTGGCACCACTGGGGATGCAGTGCAGTGAGTCCAGGAGTGGACTGGCACCACTGCGGATGCAGTGCAGTGAGTCCAGGGAGTGCACTGTCAGCACTGGGGATGCAGTGCAGTGAGTCCAGAGAGTGCACTGGAACCACTGGGGATGCAGTGCAGTGAGTGCTGGGAGTGCACTGGCACCACTGGGGATGCAGTGCAGTGAGTCCAGGGAGTGCACTGGCACCACTGGGGATGCAGTGCAGTGAGTCCAGGAGTGCACTGGCAGCACTGGGGATGCAGTTCAGTGAGTCCAGAGAGTGCACTGGCACCACTGGGGATGCAGTGCAGTGAGTCCAGAGAGTGCACTGGCACCACTGGGGATGCAGTGCAGTGAGTACAGAGAGGGCACTGGAACCACTGGGGATGCAGTGCGGTGAGTCCAGGGAGTGCACTGGCACCACTGGGGATGCAGTGCAGTGAATCCAGGGATTGCACTGGCTCCACTGGGGATACAGTGTACTGAGTCCAGGGAGTGCACAGTCAGCACTGGGGATGCACTGCAGTGAGTCCAGAGAGTGCACTGGCACCACTGGGGATGCAGTGCAGTGAGTCCAGGGAGTGCACTGGCACCACTGGGGATGCACCCCGGCGAGTCCATGAAGTGCACTGGCACCAGTGGGGATGCAGTGCAGTGAGTCCAGAGAGTGCACTGGCACCACTGGGCATGCAGTGCAGTGAGTCCAGGGAGTGCACTGGCACCACTGGGGATGCAGTGCAGTGAGTAAATAGAGTGCACTGGCACCACTGGGGATGCATTGCAGTGAGTCAAGGAGTGCACTGGCACCACTGGGGATGCAGTGCAGTGAGTCCAGAGAGTGCTCTGGCACCACTGGGGATGCAGTGCAGTGAGTCCGGAGAGTGCACTGGCACCACTGGGGATGCAGTGCAGTGAGTCCAGAGAGTGCACTGGCACCACTGGGGATGCAGTGCAGTGAGTCCAGAGAGTGCACTGGCACCACTGGGGATGCAGTGCAATGAATCCAGGGAGTGCACTGACACCACTGGGGATGCAGTGCAGTGAGTCCTGAGAGTGCACTGGCACCACTGGGGATGCACCCCTGAGAGTCCAGGGAGAGTACTGGTACCACTGGTAATGCAGTGCAGTGAGTCCAGAGAGTGCACTGGCACCAGTGGGTATGCAGTGCAGTGAGTCCAGATAGTGCACTGGCAGCACTGGGGATGCAGTGCAGTGACTCCAGAGAGTGCACTGGCACCACTGGGGATGCACCCCGGTGAGTCCAGGGAGTGCACTGGCACCACTGGGGATGCAGTGCAGTGAGTCCAGGGAGTGCACTGGCACCACTGGGGATGCAGTGCAGTGAGTCCAGGGAGTGCACTAGCACCACTGGGGATGCAGTGCAGTGAGTCCAGAGAGTGCACTGGCACCACTGGGGATGCAGTGCAGTGAGTGCAGGGAGTGCACTGGCACCACTGGGGATGCAGTGCAGTGAGTCCAGATAGTGCACTGGCACCACTGGGGATGCAGTGCAATGAATCCAGGGAGTGCAGTGACACCACTGGGGATGCAGTGCAGTGAGTCCAGAGAGTGCACTGGCACCACTGGGGATGCACCCCGGAGAGTCCAGGGAGAATACTGGTACCACTGGGAATGCAGTGCAGTGAGTCCAGAGAGTGCACTGGCACCAGTGGGGATGCAGTGCAGTGAGTCCAGGGAGTGCACTGGCACCACTGGGTATGCAGTGCAGTGAGTCCAGAGAGTGCACTGGCACCACTGGGGATGCAGTGCAGTGAGTCCAGAGAGTGCACTGGCACCACTGGGGATGCACTGCAGTGAGTCCAGAGAGTGCACTGGCACCACTGGGGATGCAGTGCAGTGAGTCCAGGGATTGCACTGGCACCACTGGGGATGCAGTGCAGTGAGTCCAGTGAGTGCACTGGCACCACTGGGGATGCACCCCGGTGAGTCCAGGGAGTGCACTGGCACCACTGGGGATGCAGTGCAGTGAGTCCAGAGAGTGCACTGGCACCAGTGTGTATGCAGTGCAGTGAGTCCAGGGAATGCACTGGCACCACTGGGGATGCAGTGCAGTGAGTCCAGAGAGTGCACTGGCACCACTGGGGATACAGTGCAGTGAGTCCAGGGAGTGCACTGGCACCGCTGGGAATGCAGTGAAGTGAGTCCAGAGAGTGCACTGGCACCACTGGTGATGCACCCCGGCGAGTCCATGAAGTGCACTGGCACCAGTGGGAATGCAGTGCAGTGAGTCCAGAGAGTGCACTGGCACCAGTGGGGATGCAGTGCAGTGAATCTAGGGAGTGCACAGGCACCACTGGGGATGCAGTGCAGTGAGTCCAGAGAGTGCACTGGCACCACTGGGGATGCAGTGCAGTGAGTCCAGAGAGTGTACTGGCACCTTGGGGATGCAGTGCAGTGAGTCCAGGGAGTGCACTGGCACCACTGGGGATGCAGTGCAGTGAGTCCAGGGAGTGCACTGGCACCACTGGGGATGCACCCCGGTGAGTCCAGGGAGTGCACTGGCACCACTGGGGATGCAGTGCAGTGAGTCCAGAGAGTGCACTGGCACCACTGGGGATGCACCCCGGTGAGTCCAGGGAGTGCACTGGCACCACTGGGGATGCACTGCAGTGAGTCCAGAGAGTGCACTGGCACCACTGGGGATGCAGTGCAGTGAGTCCAGGGAGTGCACTGGCCCCGCTGGGGATGCAGTGAAGTGAGTCCAGAGAGTGCACTGGCACCACTGGGGATGCACCCCGGCGAGTCCATGAAGTGCACTGGCACCAGTGGGGATGCAGTGCAGTGAGTCCAGAGAGTGCACTGGCACCACTGGGCATGCAGTGCAGTGAGTCCAGGAGTGCACTGGCACCACTGGGGATGCAGTGCAGTGAGTCCAGAGAGTGTACTGGCACCACTGGGGATGCATTGCAGTGAGTCAAGGAGTGCACTGGCACCACTGGGGATGCAGTGCAGTGAGTCCAGAGAGTGCTCTGGCACCACTGGGGATGCAGTGCAGTGAGTCCAGGGAGTGCACTGGCACCACTGGGGATGCAGTGCAGTGAGTCCAGAGAGTGCACTGGCACCACTGGGGATGCAGTGCAGTGAGTCCAGAGAGTGCACTGGCACCACTGGGGATGCAGTGCAATGAATCCAGGGAGTGCACTGACACCACTGGGGATGCAGTGCAGTGAGTCCTGAGAGTGCACTGGCACCACTGGGGATGCACCCCGGAGAGTCCAGGGAGAGTACTGGTACCACTGGTAATGCAGTGCAGTGAGTCCAGAGAGTGCACTGGCACCAGTGGGTATGCAGTGCAGTGAGTCCAGATAGTGCACTGGCAGCACAGGGGATGCAGTGCAGTGACTCCAGAGAGTGCACTGGCACCAGTGGGGATGCACCCCGGTGAGTCCATGAAGTGCACTGGCACCACTGGGGATTAAGTGCAGTTAGTCCAGAGATTGCACTGGCACCACTGGGGATGCACTGCAGTGAGTCCAGGGAGTGCACTGGCACCACTGGGGATGCAGTGCAGTGAGTCCAGAGAGTGCACTGGCACCACTGGGGATGCAGTGAAGTGAGTACAGAGACTGCACTGGCACTACTGGGGATGCACCCCGGTGAGTCCATGAAGTGCACTGGCACCACTGGGGATGAAGTGCAGTTAGGCCAGAGATTGCACTGGCACCACTGGGGATGCAGTGCAGTGAGTCCAGGGAGTGCACTGGCACCACTGGGGATGCAGTGCAGTGAGTCCAGAGAGTGCACTGGCACCACTGGGGATGCACCCCGGTGAGTCCAGGGAGTGCACTGGCACCACTGGGGATGCAGTGCAGTGAGTCCAGAGAGTGCACTGGCACCACTGGGGATGCAGTGCAGTGAGTCCAGAGAGTGCTCTAGCACCAGTGGGGATGCAGTGCAGTGACTCCAGGGAGTGCACTGGCACCACTGGGGATGCAGTGCAGTGAGTCCAGGAGTGCACTGGCACCACTGGGGATGCAGTGTAGTGAGTCCAGGGAGTGCACTGTCAGCACTGGGGATGCAGTGCAGTGAGTCCAGAGAGTGCACTGGAACCACTGGGGATGCAGTGCAGTGAGTCCTGGGAGTGCACTGGCACCACTGGGGATGCAGTGCAGTGAGTCCAGAGAGTGCTCTAGCACCAGTGGGGATGCAGTGCAGTGACTCCAGGGAGTGCACTGGCACCACTGGGGATGCAGTGCAGTGAGTCCAGGAGTGGACTGGCACCACTGCGGATGCAGTGCAGTGAGTCCAGGGAGTGCACTGTCAGCACTGGGGATGCAGTGCAGTGAGTCCAGAGAGTGCACTGGAACCACTGGGGATGCAGTGCAGTGAGTCCTGGGAGTGCACTGGCACCACTGGGGATGCAGTGCAGTGAGTCCAGGGAGTGCACTGGCACCACTGGGGATGCAGTGCAGTGAGTCCAGGAGTGCACTGGCAGCACTGGGGATGCAGTTCAGTGAGTCCAGAGAGTGCACTGGCACCACTGGGGATGCAGTGCAGTGAGTCCAGAGAGTGCACTGGCACCACTGGGGATGCAGTGCAGTGAGTACAGAGAGGGCACTGGAACCACTGGGGATGCAGTGCGGTGAGTCCAGGGAGTGCACTGGCACCACTGGGGATGCAGTGCAGTGAATCCAGGGATTGCACTGGCTCCACTGGGGATACAGTGTACTGAGTCCAAGAGTGCACTGGCACCACTGCGGATGCAGTGCAGTGAGTCCAGGGAGTGCACTGGCACCACTGGGGATGCAGTGCAGTGAGTCCAGGGAGTGCACTGGCACCACTGGGGATGCAGTCCAGTGAGTCCAGAGAGTGCACTGGCACCGCTGGGGATGCAGTGAAGTGAGTCCAGAGAGTGCACTGGCACCACTGGGGATGCAGTGCAGTTAGTCCAGAGATTGCACTGGCACCACTGGGGATGCAGTGCAGTGAGTCAAGGGAGTGCACTGGCACCACTGGGGATGCACCCCGGTGAGTCCAGGGAGTGCACTGGCACCACTGGGGATGCAGTGCAGTGAGTCCAGAGAGTGCACTGGCACCACTGGTGATGCAGTGCAGTGAGTCCAGAGAGTGCACTGGTACCACTGGGGATGCAGTGCAGTGAGTCCAGGGAGTGCACTGGCACCACTGGGGATGCAGTGCAGTGAGTCCAGGGAGTGCACTGGCACCACTGGGGATGCAGTGCAGTGAGTCCAGGGAGTGCAGTGGCACCACTGGGGATGCAGTGCAGTGAGTCTAGAGAGTGCACTTTAACCACTGGGGATGAACCCCGGTGAGTCCAGGGAGTGCACTGGCACCACTGGGGATGCAGTGCAGTGAGTCCAGGGAGTGCACTGGCACCACTGGGGATGCAGTGCAGTGAGTCCAGGAGTGCACTGGCAGCACTGGGGATGCAGTTCAGTGAGTCCAGAGAGTGCACTGGCACCACTGGGGATGCAGTGCAGTGAGTCCAGAGAGTGCACTGGCACCACTGGGGATGCAGTGCAGTGAGTACAGAGAGGGCACTGGAACCACTGGGGATGCAGTGCGGTGAGTCCAGGGAGTGCACTGGCACCACTGGGGATGCAGTGCAGTGAATCCAGGGAGTGCACTGGCTCCACTGGGGATACAGTGTACTGAGTCCAAGAGTGCACTGGCACCACTGCGGATGCAGTGCAGTGAGTCCAGGGAGTGCACTGGCACCACTGGGGATGCAGTGCAGTGAGTCCAGGGAGTGCACTGGCACCACTGGGGATGCAGTCCAGTGAGTCCAGAGAGTGCACTGGCACCGCTGGGGATGCAGTGAAGTGAGTCCAGAGAGTGCACTGGCACCACTGGGGATGCAGTGCAGTTAGTCCAGAGATTGCACTGGCACCACTGGGGATGCAGTGCAGTGAGTCAAGGGAGTGCACTGGCACCAGTGGGGATGCAGTGCAGTGAGTCCAGAGAGTGCACTGGCACCACTGGGGATGCACCCCGGTGAGTCCAGGGAGTGCACTGGCACCACTGGGGATGCAGTGCAGTGAGTCCAGAGAGTGCACTGGCACCAGTGGTTATGCAGTGCAGTGAGTCCAGAGAGTGCACTGGTACCACTGGGGATGCAGTGCAGTGAGTCCAGGGAGTGCACTGGCACCACTGGGGATGCAGTGCAGTGAGTCCAGGGAGTGCACTGGCACCACTGGGGATGCAGTGCAGTGAGTCCAGGGAGTGCAGTGGCACCACTGGGGATGCAGTGCAGTGAGTCTAGAGAGTGCACTTGAACCACTGGGGATGAACCCCGGTGAGTCCAGGGAGTGCACTGGCACCACTGGGGATGCAGTGCAGTGAGTCCAGAGAGTGCACTGGCACCACTGGGGATGCACCCCGGTGAGTCCAGGGAGTGCAGTGGCACCACTGGGGATGCAGTGCAGTGAGTCCAGAGAGTGCACTGGCACCACTGGGGATGCAGTGCAGTGAGTCCAGGGAGTGCACTGGCACCGCTGGGGATGCAGTGAAGTGAGTCCAGAGAGTGCACTGGCACTACTGGGGATGCACCCCGGTGAGTCCATGAAGTGCACTGGCACCACTGGGGATGCAGTGCAGTTAGTCCAGAGAGTGCACTGGCACCACTGGGGATGCAGTGCAGTGAGTCCAGGGAGTGCACTGGCACCACTGGGGATGCAGTGCAGTGAGTCCAGAGAGTGCACTGGCACCACTGGGGATGCACCCCGGAGAGTACAGGGAGAGTACTGGTACCAATCGGAATGCAGTGCAGTGAGTCCAGAGAGTGCACTGGCAGCAGTGGGGATGCAGTGCAGTGAGTCCAGGGAGTGCACTGGCACCACTGGTGATGCAGTGCAGTGAGTCCAGAGAGTGCACTGGCACCACTGGCGATGCAGTGCAGTGAGTCCAGATAGTGCACTGGCACCAGTAGGGATGCAGTGCAGTGAATCTAGGGAGTGCACTGGCAGCACTGGGGATGCAGTGCAGTGAGTCCAGAGAGTGCTCTGGCACCACTGCGGATGCAGTGCAGTGAGTCCAGGGAGTGCACTGGCACCACTGGGGATGCAGTGCAGTGAGTCCAGGGAGTGCACTGGCACCACTGGGGATGCAGTGCAGTGAGTCCAGGGAGTGCACTGGCACCACTGGGGATGCACCCCGGTGAGTCCAGGGAGTGCACAGTCAGCACTGGGGATGCACTGCAGTGAGTCCAGAGAGTGCACTGGCACCACTGGGGATGCAGTGCAGTGAGTCCAGGGAGTGCACTGGCACCACTGGGGATGCACCCCGGCGAGTCCATGAAGTGCACTGGCACCAGTGGGGATGCAGTGCAGTGAGTCCAGAGAGTGCACTGGCACCACTGGGCATGCAGTGCAGTGAGTCCAGGGAGTGCACTGGCACCACTGGGGATGCAGTGCAGTGAGTAAATAGAGTGCACTGGCACCACTGGGGATGCAGTGCAGTGAGTCCGGAGAGTGCACTGGCACCACTGGGGATGCAGTGCAGTGAGTCCAGAGAGTGCACTGGCACCACTGGGGATGCAGTGCAGTGAGTCCAGAGAGTGCACTGGCACCACTGGGGATGCAGTGCAATGAATCCAGGGAGTGCACTGACACCACTGGGGATGCAGTGCAGTGAGTCCTGAGAGTGCACTGGCACCACTGGGGATGCACCCCTGAGAGTCCAGGGAGAGTACTGGTACCACTGGTAATGCAGTGCAGTGAGTCCAGAGAGTGCACTGGCACCAGTGGGTATGCAGTGCAGTGAGTCCAGATAGTGCACTGGCAGCACTGGGGATGCAGTGCAGTGACTCCAGAGAGTGCACTGGCACCACTGGGGATGCACCCCGGTGAGTCCAGGGAGTGCACTGGCACCACTGGGGATGCAGTGCAGTGAGTCCAGGGAGTGCACTGGCACCACTGGGGATGCAGTGCAGTGAGTCCAGGGAGTGCACTAGCACCACTGGGGATGCAGTGCAGTGAGTCCAGAGAGTGCACTGGCACCACTGGGGATGCAGTGCAGTGAGTGCAGGGAGTGCACTGGCACCACTGGGGATGCAGTGCAGTGAGTCCAGATAGTGCACTGGCACCACTGGGGATGCAGTGCAATGAATCCAGGGATTGCAGTGACACCACTGGGGATGCAGTGCAGTGAGTCCAGAGAGTGCACTGGCACCACTGGGGATGCACCCCGGAGAGTCCAGGGAGAATACTGGTACCACTGGGAATGCAGTGCAGTGAGTCCAGAGAGTGCACTGGCACCAGTGGTGATGCAGTGCAGTGAGTCCAGGGAGTGCACTGGCACCACTGGGTATGCAGTGCAGTGAGTCCAGAGAGTGCACTGGCACCACTGGGGATGCAGTGCAGTGAGTCCAGAGAGTGCACTGGCACCACTGGGGATGCACTGCAGTGAGTCCAGAGAGTGCACTGGCACCACTGGGGATGCAGTGCAGTGAGTCCAGGGATTGCACTGGCACCACTGGGGATGCAGTGCAGTGAGTCCAGTGAGTGCACTGGCACCACTGGGGATGCACCCCGGTGAGTCCAGGGAGTGCACTGGCACCACTGGGGATGCAGTGCAGTGAGTCCAGAGAGTGCACTGGCACCAGTGTGTATGCAGTGCAGTGAGTCCAGGGAATGCACTGGCACCACTGGGGATGCAGTGCAGTGAGTCCAGAGAGTGCACTGGCACCACTGGGGATACAGTGCAGTGAGTCCAGGGAGTGCACTGGCACCGCTGGGAATGCAGTGAAGTGAGTCCAGAGAGTGCACTGGCACCACTGGTGATGCACCCCGGCGAGTCCATGAAGTGCACTGGCACCAGTGGGAATGCAGTGCAGTGAGTCCAGAGAGTGCACTGGCACCAGTGGGGATGCAGTGCAGTGAATCTAGGGAGTGCACAGGCACCACTGGGGATGCAGTGCAGTGAGTCCAGAGAGTGCACTGGCACCACTGGTGATGCAGTGCAGTGAGTCCAGAGAGTGTACTGGCACCTTGGGGATGCAGTGCAGTGAGTCCAGGGAGTGCACTGGCACCACTGGGGATGCAGTGCAGTGAGTCCAGGGAGTGCACTGGCACCACTGGGGATGCACCCCGGTGAGTCCAGGGAGTGCACTGGCACCACTGGGGATGCAGTGCAGTGAGTCCAGAGAGTGCACTGGCACCACTGGGGATGCACCCCGGTGAGTCCAGGGAGTGCACTGGCACCACTGGGGATGCACTGCAGTGAGTCCAGAGAGTGCACTGGCACCACTGGGGATGCAGTGCAGTGAGTCCAGGGAGTGCACTGGCCCCGCTGGGGATGCAGTGAAGTGAGTCCAGAGAGTGCACTGGCACCACTGGGGATGCACCCCGGCGAGTCCATGAAGTGCACTGGCACCAGTGGGGATGCAGTGCAGTGAGTCCAGAGAGTGCACTGGCACCACTGGGCATGCAGTGCAGTGAGTCCAGGAGTGCACTGGCACCACTGGGGATGCAGTGCAGTGAGTCCAGAGAGTGTACTGGCACCACTGGGGATGCATTGCAGTGAGTCAAGGAGTGCACTGGCACCACTGGGGATGCAGTGCAGTGAGTCCAGAGAGTGCTCTGGCACCACTGGGGATGCAGTGCAGTGAGTCCAGGGAGTGCACTGGCACCACTGGGGATGCAGTGCAGTGAGTCCAGAGAGTGCACTGGCACCACTGGGGATGCAGTGCAGTGAGTCCAGAGAGTGCACTGGCACCACTGGGGATGCAGTGCAATGAATCCAGGGAGTGCACTGACACCACTGGGGATGCAGTGCAGTGAGTCCTGAGAGTGCACTGGCACCACTGGGGATGCACCCCGGAGAGTCCAGGGAGAGTACTGGTACCACTGGTAATGCAGTGCAGTGAGTCCAGAGAGTGCACTGGCACCAGTGGGTATGCAGTGCAGTGAGTCCAGATAGTGCACTGGCAGCACAGGGGATGCAGTGCAGTGACTCCAGAGAGTGCACTGGCACCAGTGGGGATGCACCCCGGTGAGTCCATGAAGTGCACTGGCACCACTGGGGATTAAGTGCAGTTAGTCCAGAGATTGCACTGGCACCACTGGGGATGCACTGCAGTGAGTCCAGGGAGTGCACTGGCACCACTGGGGATGCAGTGCAGTGAGTCCAGAGAGTGCACTGGCACCACTGGGGATGCAGTGAAGTGAGTACAGAGACTGCACTGGCACTACTGGGGATGCACCCCGGTGAGTCCATGAAGTGCACTGGCACCACTGGGGATGAAGTGCAGTTAGGCCAGAGATTGCACTGGCACCACTGGGGATGCAGTGCAGTGAGTCCAGGGAGTGCACTGGCACCACTGGGGATGCAGTGCAGTGAGTCCAGAGAGTGCACTGGCACCACTGGGGATGCACCCCGGTGAGTCCAGGGAGTGCACTGGCACCACTGGGGATGCAGTGCAGTGAGTCCAGAGAGTGCACTGGCACCACTGGGGATGCAGTGCAGTGAGTCCAGAGAGTGCTCTAGCACCAGTGGGGATGCAGTGCAGTGACTCCAGGGAGTGCACTGGCACCACTGGGGATGCAGTGCAGTGAGTCCAGGAGTGCACTGGCACCACTGGGGATGCAGTGTAGTGAGTCCAGGGAGTGCACTGTCAGCACTGGGGATGCAGTGCAGTGAGTCCAGAGAGTGCACTGGAACCACTGGGGATGCAGTGCAGTGAGTCCTGGGAGTGCACTGGCACCACTGGGGATGCAGTGCAGTGAGTCCAGAGAGTGCTCTAGCACCAGTGGGGATGCAGTGCAGTGACTCCAGGGAGTGCACTGGCACCACTGGGGATGCAGTGCAGTGAGTCCAGGAGTGGACTGGCACCACTGCGGATGCAGTGCAGTGAGTCCAGGGAGTGCACTGTCAGCACTGGGGATGCAGTGCAGTGAGTCCAGAGAGTGCACTGGCACCACTGGGGATGCAGTGCAGTGAGTCCTGGGAGTGCACTGGCACCACTGGGGATGCAGTGCAGTGAGTCCAGGGAGTGCACTGGCACCACTGGGGATGCAGTGCAGTGAGTCCAGGAGTGCACTGGCAGCACTGGGGATGCAGTTCAGTGAGTCCAGAGAGTGCACTGGCACCACTGGGGATGCAGTGCAGTGAGTCCAGAGAGTGCACTGGCACCACTGGGGATGCAGTGCAGTGAGTACAGAGAGGGCACTGGAACCACTGGGGATGCAGTGCGGTGAGTCCAGGGAGTGCACTGGCACCACTGGGGATGCAGTGCAGTGAATCCAGGGAGTGCACTGGCTCCACTGGGGATACAGTGTACTGAGTCCAAGAGTGCACTGGCACCACTGCGGATGCAGTGCAGTGAGTCCAGGGAGTGCACTGGCACCACTGGGGATGCAGTGCAGTGAGTCCAGGGAGTGCACTGGCACCACTGGGGATGCAGTCCAGTGAGTCCAGAGAGTGCACTGGCACCGCTGGGGATGCAGTGAAGTGAGTCCAGAGAGTGCACTGGCACCACTGGGGATGCAGTGCAGTTAGTCCAGAGATTGCACTGGCACCACTGGGGATGCAGTGCAGTGAGTCAAGGGAGTGCACTGGCACCACTGGGGATGCACCCCGGTGAGTCCAGGGAGTGCACTGGCACCACTGGGGATGCAGTGCAGTGAGTCCAGAGAGTGCACTGGCACCACTGGTGATGCAGTGCAGTGAGTCCAGAGAGTGCACTGGTACCACTGGGGATGCAGTGCAGTGAGTCCAGGGAGTGCACTGGCACCACTGGGGATGCAGTGCAGTGAGTCCAGGGAGTGCACTGGCACCACTGGGGATGCAGTGCAGTGAGTCCAGGGAGTGCAGTGGCACCACTGGGGATGCAGTGCAGTGAGTCTAGAGAGTGCACTTTAACCACTGGGGATGAACCCCGGTGAGTCCAGGGAGTGCACTGGCACCACTGGGGATGCAGTGCAGTGAGTCCAGGGAGTGCACTGGCACCACTGGGGATGCAGTGCAGTGAGTCCAGGAGTGCACTGGCAGCACTGGGGATGCAGTTCAGTGAGTCCAGAGAGTGCACTGGCACCACTGGGGATGCAGTGCAGTGAGTCCAGAGAGTGCACTGGCACCACTGGGGATGCAGTGCAGTGAGTACAGAGAGGGCACTGGAACCACTGGGGATGCAGTGCGGTGAGTCCAGGGAGTGCACTGGCACCACTGGGGATGCAGTGCAGTGAATCCAGGGAGTGCACTGGCTCCACTGGTGATACAGTGTACTGAGTCCAAGAGTGCACTGGCACCACTGCGGATGCAGTGCAGTGAGTCCAGGGAGTGCACTGGCACCACTGGGGATGCAGTGCAGTGAGTCCAGGGAGTGCACTGGCACCACTGGGGATGCAGTCCAGTGAGTCCAGAGAGTGCACTGGCACCGCTGGGGATGCAGTGAAGTGAGTCCAGAGAGTGCACTGGCACCACTGGGGATGCAGTGCAGTTAGTCCAGAGATTGCACTGGCACCACTGGGGATGCAGTGCAGTGAGTCAAGGGAGTGCACTGGCACCAGTGGGGATGCAGTGCAGTGAGTCCAGAGAGTGCACTGGCACCACTGGGGATGCACCCCGGTGAGTCCAGGGAGTGCACTGGCACCACTGGGGATGCAGTGCAGTGAGTCCAGAGAGTGCACTGGCACCAGTGGTGATGCAGTGCAGTGAGTCCAGAGAGTGCACTGGTACCACTGGGGATGCAGTGCAGTGAGTCCAGGGAGTGCACTGGCACCACTGGGGATGCAGTGCAGTGAGTCCAGGGAGTGCACTGGCACCACTGGGGATGCAGTGCAGTGAGTCCAGGGAGTGCAGTGGCACCACTGGGGATGCAGTGCAGTGAGTCTAGAGAGTGCACTTGAACCACTGGGGATGAACCCCGGTGAGTCCAGGGAGTGCACTGGCACCACTGGGGATGCAGTGCAGTGAGTCCAGAGAGTGCACTGGCACCACTGGGGATGCACCCCGGTGAGTCCAGGGAGTGCAGTGGCACCACTGGGGATGCAGTGCAGTGAGTCCAGAGAGTGCACTGGCACCACTGGGGATGCAGTGCAGTGAGTCCAGGGAGTGCACTGGCACCGCTGGGGATGCAGTGAAGTGAGTCCAGAGAGTGCACTGGCACTACTGGGGATGCACCCCGGTGAGTCCATGAAGTGCACTGGCACCACTGGGGATGCAGTGCAGTTAGTCCAGAGAGTGCACTGGCACCACTGGGGATGCAGTGCAGTGAGTCCAGGGAGTGCACTGGCACCACTGGGGATGCAGTGCAGTGAGTCCAGAGAGTGCACTGGCACCACTGGGGATGCACCGGTGAGTCCAGGGAGTGCACTGGCACCACTGGGGATGCAGTGCAGTGAGTCCAGAGAGTGCACTGGCACCACTGGGGATGCAGTGCAGTGAGTCCAGAGAGTGCTCTGGCACCACTGGGTATGCAGTGCAGTGAGTCCAGAGAGTGCACTGGCACCACTGGGGATGCACCCCGGAGAGTCCATGAAGTGCTCTGGCACCACTGCGGATGCACTGCAGTGAGTCCAGGGAGTGCACTGGCACCACTGGGGATGCAGTGCAGTGAGTCCAGGGAGTGCACTGGCACCAGTGGGGATGCAGTGCAGTGCGTCCAGAGAGTGCACTGGCACCACTGGGGATGCAGTGCAGTGAGTCCAGAGAGTGCACTGGCACCACTGGGGATGCAGTGCAGTGAGTCCACGAAGTGCACTGGCACCACTGGAGATGCAGTGCAGTGAGTCCAGAAAGTGCACTGGCACCACTGGGGATGCAGTGTAGTGAGTCCAGAGAGTGCACTGGCACCACTGGGGATGCAGTGCAGTGAGTTCAGAGAGTGCACTGGCACCACTGGGGATGCACTTCAGTGAGTCCAGAGAGGGCACTGGCACCAGTGGTGTTGCACCCCGGTGAGTCAAGGGAGTGCACTGGCCCCACTGGGGATGCAGTGCAGTGAGTCCAGGGAGTGCACTGGCACCACTGGAGATGCAGTGCAGTGAGTCCAGAGAGTGCACTGGCACCACTGGGGATGCAGTGCAGGGAGTCCAGGGAGTGCACTGGCACCCGTTGGGATGCAGTGCAGTGAGTCCAGAGAGTGCACTGGCACCACTGGGGATGCACTGCAGTGAGTCCAGGGAGTGCACTGGCACCACTGGGGATGCAGTGCAGTGAGTAAAGAGAGTGCACTGGCACCACTGGGGATGCACTGCAGTGAATCCAGAGAGTGCACTGGCACCACTGGGGATGCAGTGCAGTGAGTCCAGAGAGTGCACTGGCACCACTGGGGATGCAGAGCAGTGAGTCTAGGGAGTGCACTGGCACCACTGGGGATGCACTGCAGCGAGTCAAGGGAGTGCACTAGAACCACTGGGGATGCAGTGCAGTGAGTCCAGAGAGTGCACTGGCACCACTGGGGATGCACTGCAGTGAGTCGAGGGAGTGTACTGTCAGCACTGGGGATGCAGTGCAGTGAGTCCAGGGAGTGCACTGGCACCACTGGGGATGCAGTGCAGTGAGTACAGAGAGTGCACTGGCACCACTGGGGATGCACCCCGGTGAGTCCAGAGAGGGCACTGTCACCACTGGGGATGCACCCTGGTGAGTCCAGGGAGTGCACGGGCACCACTGGGGATGCAGTGCAGTGAGTCCAGGGAGTGCACTGGCACCACTGGAGATGCAGTGCAGTGAGTCCAGAGAGTGCACTGGCACCACTGGGGAGGTAGTGCATTTAGTCCAGGGAGTGCACTGGCACCACTAGGGATGCACTGCAGTGAGTCCAGGGAGTGCACTGGCACCACTGGGGATGCAGTGCAGTGAGTCCAGAGAGTGCACTGGCACCACTGGGGATGCACCCCGGAGAGTCCAGGGAGAGTACTGGTACCAATGGGAATGCAGTGCAGTGAGTCCAGAGAGTGCACTGGCAGCAGTGGGGATGCAGTGCAGTGAGTCCAGGGAGTGCACTGGCACCACTGGGGATGCAGTGCAGTGAGTCCAGAGAGTGCACTGGCACCACTGGCGATGCAGTGCAGTGAGTAGATAGTGCACTGGCACCAGTAGGGATGCAGTGCAGTGAATCTAGGGAGTGCACTGGCAGCACTGGGGATGCAGTGCAGTGAGTCCAGAGAGTGCTCTGGCACCACTGCGGATGCAGTGCAGTGAGTCCAGGGAGTGCACTGGCACCACTGGGGATGCAGTGCAGTGAGTCCAGGGAGTGCACTGGCACCACTGGGGATGCAGTGCAGTGAGTCCAGGGAGTGCACTGGCACCACTGGGGATGCACCCCGGTGAGTCCAGGGAGTGCACAGTCAGCACTGGGGATGCACTGCAGTGAGTCCAGAGAGTGCACTGGCACCACTGGGGATGCAGTGCAGTGAGTCCAGGGAGTGCACTGGCCCCGCTGGGGATGCAGTGAAGTGAGTCCAGAGAGTGCACTGGCACCAGTGGGGATGCACCCCGGCGAGTCCATGAAGTGCACTGGCACCAGTGGGGATGCAGTGCAGTGAGTCCAGAGAGTGCACTGGCACCACTGGGCATGCAGTGCAGTGAGTCCAGGGAGTGCACTGGCACCACTGGGGATGCAGTGCAGTGAGTCCAGAGAGTGCACTGGCACCACTGGGGATGCATTGCAGTGAGTCAAGGAGTGCACTGGCACCACTGGGGATGCAGTGCAGTGAGTCCAGAGAGTGCTCTGGCACCACTGGGGATGCAGTGCAGTGAGTCCGGAGAGTGCACTGGCACCACTGGGGATGCAGTGCAGTGAGTCCAGAGAGTGCACTGGCACCACTGGGGATGCAGTGCAGTGAGTCCAGAGAGTGCACTGGCACCACTGGGGATGCAGTGCAATGAATCCAGGGAGTGCACTGACACCACTGGGGATGCAGTGCAGTGAGTCCTGAGAGTGCACTGGCACCACTGGGGATGCACCCCTGAGAGTCCAGGGAGAGTACTGGTACCACTGGTAATGCAGTGCAGTGAGTCCAGAGAGTGCACTGGCACCAGTGGGTATGCAGTGCAGTGAGTCCAGATAGTGCACTGGCAGCACTGGGGATGCAGTGCAGTGACTCCAGAGAGTGCACTGGCACCAGTGGGGATGCACCCCGGTGAGTCCATGAAGTGCACTGGCACCACTGGGGATTAAGTGCAGTTAGTCCAGAGATTGCACTGGCACCACTGGGGATGCACTGCAGTGAGTCCAGGGAGTGCACTGGCACCACTGGGGATGCAGTGCAGTGAGTCCAGAGAGTGCACTGGCACCACTGGGGATGCAGTGAAGTGAGTACAGAGACTGCACTGGCACTACTGGGGATGCACCCCGGTGAGTCCATGAAGTGCACTGGCACCACTGGGGATGAAGTGCAGTTAGTCCAGAGATTGCACTGGCACCACTGGGGATGCAGTGCAGTGAGTCCAGGGAGTGCACTGGCACCACTGGGGATGCAGTGCAGTGAGTCCAGAGAGTGCACTGGCACCACTGGGGATGCACTGCAGTGAGTCCAGAGAGTGCACTGGCACCACTGGTGATGCAGTGCAGTGAGTCCAGAAAGTGCACTGGCACCACTGGGGATGCAGTGCAGTGAGTCCAGAGAGTGCTCTAGCACCACTGGGGATGCAGTGCAGTGAGTCCAGAGAGTGCACTGGCACCACTGGGGATGCACCCCGGTGAGTCCAGGGAGTGCACTGGCACCACTGGGGATGCAGTGCAGTGAGTCCAGGAGTGCACTGGCACCAGTGGGGATGCAGTGTAGTGAGTCCAAGAGTGGACTGGCACCACTGGGGATGCAGTGCAGTGAGTCCAGGGAGTGCACTGGCACCACTGGAGATGCAGTGCAGTGAGTCCAGAGAGTGCACTGGAACCACTGGGGATGCAGTGCAGTGAGTCCTGGGAGTGCACTGGCACCACTGGGGATGCAGTGCAGTGAGTCCAGGGAGTGCACTGGCACCACTGGGGATGCAGTGCAGTGAGTCCAGGAGTGCACTGGCAGCACTGGGGATGCAGTTCAGTGAGTCCAGAGAGTGCACTGGCACCACTGGGGATGCAGTGCAGTGAGTCCAGAGAGTGCACTGGCACCACTGGGGATGCAGTGCAGTGAATCCAGGGAGTGCACTGGCTCCACTGGGGATACAGTGTACTGAGTCCAAGAGTGCACTGGCACCACTGCGGATGCAGTGCAGTGAGTCCAGGGAGTGCACTGGCACCACTGGGGATGCAGTGCAGTGAGTCCAGGGAGTGCACTGGCACCACTGGGGATGCAGTCCAGTGAGTCCAGAGAGTGCACTGGCACCGCTGGGGATGCAGTGAAGTGAGTCCAGGAGTGCACTGGCACCACTGGGGATGCAGTGCAGTTAGTCCAGAGATTGCACTGGCACCACTGGGGATGCAGTGCAGTGAGTCAAGGGAGTGCACTGGCACCAGTGGGGATGCAGTGCAGTGAGTCCAGAGAGTGCACTGGCACCACTGGGGATGCACCCCGGTGAGTCCAGGGAGTGCACTGGCACCACTGGGGATGCAGTGCAGTGAGTCCAGAGAGTGCACTGGCACCACTGCTGATGCAGTGCAGTGAGTCCAGAGAGTGCACTGGTACCACTGGGGATGCAGTGCAGTGAGTCCAGGGAGTGCACTGGCACCACTGGGGATGCAGTGCAGTGAGTCCAGGGAGTGCACTGGCACCACTGGGGATGCAGTGCAGTGAGTCCAGGGAGTGCAGTGGCACCACTGGGGATGCAGTGTAGTGAGTCTAGAGAGTGCACTTGAACCACTGGGGATGAACCCCGGTGAGTCCAGGGAGTGCACTGGCACCACTGGGGATGCAGTGCAGTGAGTCCAGAGAGTGCACTGGCACCACTGGGGATGCACCCCGGTGAGTCCAGGGAGTGCAGTGGCACCACTGGGGATGCAGTGCAGTGAGTCCAGAGAGTGCACTGGCACCACTGGGGATGCAGTGCAGTGAGTCCAGGGAGTGCACTGGCACCGCTGGGGATGCAGTGAAGTGAGTCCAGAGAGTGCACTGGCACTACTGGGGATGCACCCCGGTGAGTCCATGAAGTGCACTGGCACCACTGGGGATGCAGTGCAGTTAGTCCAGAGAGTGCACTGGCACCACTGGGGATGCAGTGCAGTGAGTCCAGGGAGTGCACTGGCACCACTGGGGATGCAGTGCAGTGAGTCCAGAGAGTGCACTGGCACCACTGGCGATGCACCGGTGAGTCCAGGGAGTGCACTGGCACCACTGGGGATGCAGTGCAGTGAGTCCAGAGAGTGCACTGGCACCACTGGGGATGCAGTGCAGTGAGTCCAGAGAGTGCTCTGGCACCACTGGGTATGCAGTGCAGTGACTCCAGAGAGTGCACTGGCACCACTGGGGATGCACCCCGGAGAGTCCATGAAGTGCTCTGGCACCACTGCGGATGCACTGCAGTGAGTCCAGGGAGTGCACTGGCACCACTGGGGATGCAGTGCAGTGAGTCCAGGGAGTGCACTGGCACCAGTGGGGATGCAGTGCAGTGCGTCCAGAGAGTGCACTGGCACCACTGGGGATGCAGTGCAGTGAGTCCAGAGAGTGCACTGGCACCACTGGGGATGCAGTGCAGTGAGTCCACGAAGTGCACTGGCACCACTGGAGATGCAGTGCAGTGAGTCCAGAAAGTGCACTGGCACCACTGGGGATGCAGTGTAGTGAGTCCAGAGAGTGCACTGGCACCACTGGGGATGCAGTGCAGTGAGTCCAGAGAGTGCACTGGCACCACTGGGGATGCACTTCAGTGAGTCCAGAGAGGGCACTGGCACCAGTGGTGTTGCACCCCGGTGAGTCAAGGGAGTGCACTGGCACCACTGGGGATGCAATGCAGTGAGTCCAGGGAGTGCACTGGCACCACTGGAGATGCAGTGCAGTGAGTCCAGAGAGTGCACTGGCACCACTGGGGATGCAGTGCAGGGAGTCCAGGGAGTGCACTGGCACCCGTTGTGATGCAGTGCAGTGAGTCCAGAGAGTGCACTGGCACCACTGGGGATGCATTGCAGTGAGTCCAGGAGTGCACTGACACCAGTGGGGATGCAGTGCAGTGAGTCCAGAGAGTGCACTGGCACCACTGGGGATGCAGTGCAGTGAGTCCAGGGAGTGCACTGGCACCACTGGGGATGCAGTGCAGTGAGTAAAGAGAGTGCACTGGCACCACTGGGGATGCACTGCAGTGAATCCAGGGAGTGCAGTGGCACCACTGGGGATGCAGTGCAGTGAGTCCAGAGAGTGCACTGGCACCACTGGGGATGCAGTGCAGTGAGTCCAGGGAGTGCACTGGCACCACTGCGGATGCAGTGCAGTGAGTCCAGAGAGTGCACTGGCACCTCTGGGGATGCAGTGCAGTGAGTCCAGGGAGTGCACTGGCACCACTGGGGATTCACCCCGGTGAGTCCAGGGAGTGTACTGGCACCACTGGCGATGCAGAGCAGTGAGTCTAGGGAGTGCACTGGCACCACTGGGGATGCACTGCAGCGAGTCAAGGGAGTGCACTAGAACCACTGGGGATGCAGTGCAGTGAGTCCAGAGAGTGCACTGGCACCACTGGGGATGCACTGCAGTGAGTCGAGGGAGTGTACTGTCAGCACTGGGGATGCAGTGCAGTGAGTCCAGGGAGTGCACTGGCACCACTGGGGATGCAGTGCAGTGAGTACAGAGAGTGCACTGGCACCACTGGGGATGCACCCCGGTGAGTCCAGAGAGGGCACTGTCACCACTGGGGATGCACCCTGGTGAGTCCAGGGAGTGCACGGGCACCACTGGGGATGCAGTGCAGTGAGTCCAGGGAGTGCACTGGCACCACTGGAGATGCAGTGCAGTGAGTCCAGAGAGTGCACTGGCACCACTGGGGAGGTAGTGCATTTAGTCCAGGGAGTGCACTGGCACCACTAGGGATGCACTGCAGTGAGTCCAGGGAGTGCACTGGCACCACTGGGGATGCAGTGCAGTGAGTCCAGAGAGTGCACTGGCACCACTGGGGATGCACCCCGGAGAGTCCAGGGAGAGTACTGGTACCAATGGGAATGCAGTGCAGTGAGTCCAGAGAGTGCACTGGCAGCAGTGGGGATGCAGTGCAGTGAGTCCAGGGAGTGCACTGGCACCACTGGGGATGCAGTGCAGTGAGTCCAGAGAGTGCACTGGCACCACTGGGGATGCAGTGCAGTGAGTCCAGAGAGTGCACTGGCACCACTGGCGATGCAGTGAAGTGAGCACAGAGACTGCACTGGCACTACTGGGGATGCACCCCGGTGAGTCCATGAAGTGCACTGGCACCACTGGGGATGAAGTGCAGTTAGTCCAGAGATTGCACTGGCACCACTGGGGATGCAGTGCAGTGAGTCCAGGGAGTGCACTGGCACCACTGGGGATGCAGTGCAGTGAGTCCAGAGAGTGCACTGGCACCACTGGGGATGCACTGCAGTGAGTCCAGAGAGTGCACTGGCACCACTGGTGATGCAGTGCAGTGAGTCCAGAAAGTGCACTGGCACCACTGGGGATGCAGTGCAGTGAGTCCAGAGAGTGCTCTAGCACCACTGGGGATGCACTGCAGTGAGTCCAGAGAGTGCACTGGCACCACTGGGGATGCACCCCGGTGAGTCCAGGGAGTGCACTGGCACCACTGGGGATGCAGTGCAGTGAGTCCAGGAGTGCACTGGCACCAGTGGGGATGCAGTGTAGTGAGTCCAAGAGTGGACTGGCACCACTGGGGATGCAGTGCAGTGAGTCCAGGGAGTGCACTGGCACCACTGGAGATGCAGTGCAGTGAGTCCAGAGAGTGCACTGGAACCACTGGGGATGCAGTGCAGTGAGTCCTGGGAGTGCACTGGCACCACTGGGGATGCAGTGCAGTGAGTCCAGGGAGTGCACTGGCACCACTGGGGATGCAGTGCAGTGAGTCCAGGAGTGCACTGGCAGCACTGGGGATGCAGTTCAGTGAGTCCAGAGAGTGCACTGGCACCACTGGGGATGCAGTGCAGTGAGTCCAGAGAGTGCACTGGCACCACTGGGGATGCAGTGCAGTGAATCCAGGGAGTGCACTGGCTCCACTGGGGATACAGTGTACTGAGTCCAAGAGTGCACTGGCACCACTGCGGATGCAGTGCAGTGAGTCCAGGGAGTGCACTGGCACCACTGGGGATGCAGTGCAGTGAGTCCAGGGAGTGCACTGGCACCACTGGGGATGCAGTCCAGTGAGTCCAGAGAGTGCACTGGCACCGCTGGGGATGCAGTGAAGTGAGTCCAGAGAGTGCACTGGCACCACTGGGGATGCAGTGCAGTTAGTCCAGAGATTGCACTGGCACCACTGGGGATGCAGTGCAGTGAGTCAAGGGAGTGCACTGGCACCAGTGGGGATGCAGTGCAGTGAGTCCAGAGAGTGCACTGGCACCACTGGGGATGCACCCCGGTGAGTCCAGGGAGTGCACTGGCACCACTGGGGATGCAGTGCAGTGAGTCCAGAGAGTGCACTGGCACCACTGCTGATGCAGTGCAGTGAGTCCAGAGAGTGCACTGGTACCACTGGGGATGCAGTGCAGTGAGTCCAGGGAGTGCACTGGCACCACTGGGGATGCAGTGCAGTGAGTCCAGGGAGTGCACTGGCACCACTGGGGATGCAGTGCAGTGAGTCCAGGGAGTGCAGTGGCACCACTGGGGATGCAGTGTAGTGAGTCTAGAGAGTGCACTTGAACCACTGGGGATGAACCCCGGTGAGTCCAGGGAGTGCACTGGCACCACTGGGGATGCAGTGCAGTGAGTCCAGAGAGTGCACTGGCACCACTGGGGATGCACCCCGGTGAGTCCAGGGAGTGCAGTGGCACCACTGGGGATGCAGTGCAGTGAGTCCAGAGAGTGCACTGGCACCACTGGGGATGCAGTGCAGTGAGTCCAGGGAGTGCACTGGCACCGCTGGGGATGCAGTGAAGTGAGTCCAGAGAGTGCACTGGCACTACTGGGGATGCACCCCGGTGAGTCCATGAAGTGCACTGGCACCACTGGGGATGCAGTGCAGTTAGTCCAGAGAGTGCACTGGCACCACTGGGGATGCAGTGCAGTGAGTCCAGGGAGTGCACTGGCACCACTGGGGATGCAGTGCAGTGAGTCCAGAGAGTGCACTGGCACCACTGGCGATGCACCGGTGAGTCCAGGGAGTGCACTGGCACCACTGGGGATGCAGTGCAGTGAGTCCAGAGAGTGCACTGGCACCACTGGGGATGCAGTGCAGTGACTCCAGAGAGTGCTCTGGCACCACTGGGTATGCAGTGCAGTGACTCCAGAGAGTGCACTGGCACCACTGGGGATGCACCCCGGAGAGTCCATGAAGTGCTCTGGCACCACTGCGGATGCACTGCAGTGAGTCCAGGGAGTGCACTGGCACCACTGGGGATGCAGTGCAGTGAGTCCAGGGAGTGCACTGGCACCAGTGGGGATGCAGTGCAGTGCGTCCAGAGAGTGCACTGGCACCACTGGGGATGCAGTGCAGTGAGTCCAGAGAGTGCACTGGCACCACTGGGGATGCAGTGCAGTGAGTCCACGAAGTGCACTGGCACCACTGGAGATGCAGTGCAGTGAGTCCAGAAAGTGCACTGGCACCACTGGGGATGCAGTGTAGTGAGTCCAGAGAGTGCACTGGCACCACTGGGGATGCAGTGCAGTGAGTCCAGAGAGTGCACTGGCACCACTGGGGATGCACTTCAGTGAGTCCAGAGAGGGCACTGGCACCAGTGGTGTTGCACCCCGGTGAGTCAAGGGAGTGCACTGGCCCAACTGGGGATGCAATGCAGTGAGTCCAGGGAGTGCACTGGCACCACTGGAGATGCAGTGCAGTGAGTCCAGAGAGTGCACTGGCACCACTGGGGATGCAGTGCAGGGAGTCCAGGGAGTGCACTGGCACCCGTTGTGATGCAGTGCAGTGAGTCCAGAGAGTGCACTGGCACCACTGGGGATGCATTGCAGTGAGTCCAGGAGTGCACTGACACCAGTGGGGATGCAGTGCAGTGAGTCCAGAGAGTGCACTGGCACCACTGGGGATGCACTGCAGTGAGTCCAGGGAGTGCACTGGCACCACTGGGGATGCAGTGCAGTGAGTAAAGAGAGTGCACTGGCACCACTGGGGATGCACTGCAGTGAATCCAGGGAGTGCAGTGGCACCACTGGGGATGCAGTGCAGTGAGTCCAGAGAGTGCACTGGCACCACTGGGGATGCAGTGCAGTGAGTCCAGGGAGTGCACTGGCACCACTGCGGATGCAGTGCAGTGAGTCCAGAGAGTGCACTGGCACCTCTGGGGATGCAGTGCAGTGAGTCCAGGGAGTGCACTGGCACCACTGGGGATTCACCCCGGTGAGTCCAGGGAGTGTACTGGCACCACTGGCGATGCAGAGCAGTGAGTCTAGGGAGTGCACTGGCACCACTGGGGATGCACTGCAGCGAGTCAAGGGAGTGCACTAGAACCACTGGGGATGCAGTGCAGTGAGTCCAGAGAGTGCACTGGCACCACTGGCGATGCACTGCAGTGAGTCGAGGGAGTGTACTGTCAGCACTGGGGATGCAGTGCAGTGAGTCCAGGGAGTGCACTGGCACCACTGGGGATGCAGTGCAGTGAGTACAGAGAGTGCACTGGCACCACTGGGGATGCACCCCGGTGAGTCCAGAGAGGGCACTGTCACCACTGGGGATGCACCCTGGTGAGTCCAGGGAGTGCACGGGCACCACTGGGGATGCAGTGCAGTGAGTCCAGGGAGTGCACTGGCAGCACTGGAGATGCAGTGCAGTGAGTCCAGAGAGTGCACTGGCACCACTGGGGAGGTAGTGCATTTAGTCCAGGGAGTGCACTGGCACCACTAGGGATGCACTGCAGTGAGTCCAGGGAGTGCACTGGCACCACTGGGGATGCAGTGCAGTGAGTCCAGAGAGTGCACTGGCACCACTGGGGATGCACCCCGGAGAGTCCAGGGAGAGTACTGGTACCAATGGGAATGCAGTGCAGTGAGTCCAGAGAGTGCACTGGCAGCAGTGGGGATGCAGTGCAGTGAGTCCAGGGAGTGCACTGGCACCACTGGGGATGCAGTGCAGTGAGTCCAGAGAGTGCACTGGCACCACTGGGGATGCAGTGCAGTGACTCCAGAGAGTGCACTGGCACCACTGGCGATGCAGTGCAGTGAGTCCAGAGAGTGCACTGGCACCAGTAGGGATGCAGTGCAGTGAATCTAGGGAGTGCACTGGCAGCACTGGGGATGCAGTGCAGTGAGTCCAGAGAGTGCTCTGGCACCACTGCGGATGCAGTGCAGTGAGTCCAGGGAGTGCACTGGCACCACTGGGGATGCAGTGCAGTGAGTCCAGGGAGTGCACTGGCACCACTGGGGATGCAGTGCAGTGAGTCCAGGGAGTGCACTGGCACCACTGGGGATGCACCCCGGTGAGTCCAGGGAGTGCACAGTCAGCACTGGGGATGCAGTGCAGTGAGTCCAGAGAGTGCACTGGCACCACTGGGGATGCACCCCGGTGAGTCCAGGGAGTGCACTGGCACCACTGGGGATGCACTGCAGTGAGTCCAGAGAGTGCACTGGCACCACTGGGGATGCAGTGCAGTGAGTCCAGGGAGTGCACTGGCACCGCTAGGGATGCAGTGAAGTGAGTCCAGAGAGTGCACTGGCACCACTGGGGATGCACCCCGGCGAGTCCATGAAGTGCACTGGCACCAGTGGGGATGCAGTGCAGTGAGTCCAGAGAGTGCACTGGCACCAGTGGGGAGGCAGTGCAGTGAGTCCAGGAGTGCACTGACACCACTGGGGATGCAGTGCAGTGAGTCCAGAGAGTGCACTGGCACCAGTGGGGATGCAGTGCAGTGAGTCCAGAGAGTGCACTGGCACCACTGGGGATGCAGTGCAGTGAATCCAGGGAGTGCACTGGGACTACTGGGGATGCAGTGCAGTGAGTCCAGGGAGTGCACTGGCACCACTGGGGATGCACCCCGGAAAGTCCAGGGAGTGTACTGGCACCACTGGGGATGCAGTGCAGTGAGTCCAGAGAGTGCACTGACACCACTGGGGATGCAGTGTAGTGAGTCCAGGGAGTGCACTGGCACCACTGCGGATGCAGTGCAGTGAGTCCAGGGAGTGCACTGGCACCACTGGGGATGCAGTGCAGTGAGTCCAGCGAGTACACGGGCACCACTGGGGATGCAGTGCAGTGAGTACAGAGAGTGCTCTGGCACCACTGGAGATGCAGTGTAGTGAGTCCAGGGAGTGCACTGGCACCACTGGGGATACAGTCCAGTGAGTCCAGAGAGTGCTCTGGCACCACCTCGGATGCAGTGCAGTGAGTACAGAGAGTGCACTGGCACCACTGGGGATGCAGTGCAGTGAGTCCAGGGAGTGCACTGGCACCACTGGGGATGCAGTGCAGTGAGTCGAGATAGTGCACTGGCACCACTGGGGATGCAGTGCAGTGAATCCAGGGAGTGCACTGGCACTACTCGGGATGCAGTGCAGTGAGTCCAGGGAGTGCACTGGCACCACTGGGGATACACCCCGGAGATTCCAGGGAGTGTACTGACACCACTGGGAATGCAGTGCAGTTAGTCCAGGCAGTGCACTGGCACCACTGGGGATGCAGTGCAGTGAGTCCAGAGAGTGCACTGGCACCACTGGGGATGCACCCCGGCGAGTCCATGAAGTGCACTGGCACCACTGCGGATGCAGTGCAGTGAGTCCAGAGAGTGCACTGGCACCACTGGGGATGCAGTGCAGTGAGTCCAGGGAGTGCACTGACACCGCTGGGGATGCAGTGCAGTGAGTCCAGAGAGTGCACTGGCACCACTGGGGATGCACCCCGGTGAGTCCAAGAAGTGCACTGGCACCAGTGGGGATGCAGTGCAGTGAGTCCAGAGAGTGCACTGGCACCACTGGGGATGCAGTGCAGTGAGTCCAGGAGTGCACTGACACCACTGGGGATGCAGTGCAGTGAGTCCAGAGAGTGCACTGGCACCACTGGGGATGCAGTGCAGTGAGTCCAGGGAGTGCACTGGCACCACTGGGGATGCACCCCTGTGAGTCCAGGGAGTGCACTGGCACCACTGGGGATGCAGTGCAGTGAGTCTAGGGAGTGCACTGGCACCACTGGGGATGCAGTGCAGTGAGTAAAGAGAGTATACTGGCACCACTGGTGATGCAGTGCAGTGAGTCCAGGGAGTGCACTGGCACCACTGGGGATGCAGTGCAGTGAGTCCAGGGAGTGCACTGGCACCACTGGTGATGCAGTGCAGTGAGTCCAGAGAGTGCACTGGCACCACTGGGGATGCACTGCAGTGACTCCAGAGAGTGCACTGGCACCACTGGGGATGCAGTGCAGTGATTCCAGAGAGTGCACTGGCACCACTGTGGATGCAGTGCAGTGAATCTAGGGAGTGCACTGGCACCACTGGGGATGCAGTGCAGTGAGTCCAGAGAGTGCACTGGCACCACTGGGGATGCAGTGCAGTGAGTCCAGAGAGTGCTCTGGCACCACTGCGGATGCAGTGCAGTGAGTCCAGGGAGTGCACTGGCACCACTGGGGATGCAGTGCAGTGAGTCTAGGGAGTGCACTGGCACCGCTGGGGATGCAGTGCAGTGAGTCCAGAGAGTGCACTGGCACCACTGGGGATGCACCCCGGTGAGTCCAGGGAGTGCACTGGCACCACTGGGGATGCACTGCAGTGAGTCCAGAGAGTGCACTGGCACCACTGGGGATGCACCCCGGTGAGTCCAGGGAGTGCACTGGCACCACTGGGGATGCACTGCAGTGAGTCCAGAGAGTGCACTGGCACCACTGGGGATGCAGTGCAGTGAGTCCAGGGAGTGCACTGGCCCCGCTGGGGATGCAGTGAAGTGAGTCCAGAGAGTGCACTGGCACCACTGGGGATGCACCCCGGCGAGTCCATGAAGTGCACTGGCACCAGTGGGGATGCCGTGCAGTGAGTCCAGAGAGTGCACTGGCACCACTTTGTGATGCAGTGCAGTGAGTCCAGGAGTGCACTGGCACCACTGGGGATGCAGTGCAGTGAGTCCAGAGAGTGCACTGGCACCACTGGGGATGCATTGCAGTGAGTCAAGGAGTGCACTGGCACCACTGGGGATGCAGTGCATTGAGGAAAGAGAGTGCTCTGGCACCACTGGGGATGCAGTGCAGTGAGTCCAGGGAGTGCACTGGCACCACTGGGGATGCAGTGCAGTGAGTCCAGGGAGTGCACTAGCACCACTGGGGATGCAGTGCAGTGAGTCCAGAGAGTGCACTGGCACCACTGGGGATGCAGTGCAGTGAGTGCAGGGAGTGCACTGGCACCACTGGGGATGCAGTGCAGTGAGTCCAGATAGTGCACTGGCACCACTGGGGATGCAGTGCAATGAATCCAGGGAGTGCAGTGACACCACTGGGGATGCAGTGCAGTGAGTCCAGAGAGTGCACTGGCACCACTGGGGATGCACCCCGGAGAGTCCAGGGAGAGTACTGGTACCACTGGGAATGCAGTGCAGTGAGTCCAGAGAGTGCACTGGCACCAGTGGGGATGCAGTGCAGTGAGTCCAGGGAGTGCACTGGCACCACTGGGTATGCAGTGCAGTGAGTCCAGAGAGTGCACTGGCACCACTGGGGATGCAGTGCAGTGAGTCCAGGGAGTGCACTGGCACCACTGGGGATGCACTGCAGTGAGTCCAGAGAGTGCACTGGCACCACTGGGGATGCACCCCGGTGAGTCCAGGGAGTGCACTGGCACCACTGGGGATGCACTGCAGTGAGTCCAGAGAGTGCACTGGCACCACTGGGGATGCAGTGCAGTGAGTCCAGGGAGTGCACTGGCCCCGCTGGGGATGCAGTGAAGTGAGTCCAGAGAGTGCACTGGCACCACTGGGGATGCACCCCGGCGAGTCCATGAAGTGCACTGGCACCAGTGGGGATGCCGTGCAGTGAGTCCAGAGAGTGCACTGGCACCACTTTGTGATGCAGTGCAGTGAGTCCAGGAGTGCACTGGCACCACTGGGGATGCAGTGCAGTGAGTCCAGAGAGTGCACTGGCACCACTGGGGATGCATTGCAGTGAGTCAAGGAGTGCACTGGCACCACTGGGGATGCAGTGCATTGAGGAAAGAGAGTGCTCTGGCACCACTGGGGATGCAGTGCAGTGAGTCCAGGGAGTGCACTGGCACCACTGGGGATGCAGTGCAGTGAGTCCAGGGAGTGCACTAGCACCACTGGGGATGCAGTGCAGTGAGTCCAGAGAGTGCACTGGCACCACTGGGGATGCAGTGCAGTGAGTGCAGGGAGTGCACTGGCACCACTGGGGATGCAGTGCAGTGAGTCCAGATAGTGCACTGGCACCACTGGGGATGCAGTGCAATGAATCCAGGGAGTGCAGTGACACCACTGGGGATGCAGTGCAGTGAGTCCAGAGAGTGCACTGGCACCACTGGGGATGCACCCCGGAGAGTCCAGGGAGAGTACTGGTACCACTGGGAATGCAGTGCAGTGAGTCCAGAGAGTGCACTGGCACCAGTGGGGATGCAGTGCAGTGAGTCCAGGGAGTGCACTGGCACCACTGGGTATGCAGTGCAGTGAGTCCAGAGAGTGCACTGGCACCACTGGGGATGCAGTGCAGTGAGTCCAGAGAGTGCACTGGCACCACTGGGGATGCACTGCAGTGACTCCGGAGAGTGCACTGGCACCACTGGGGATGCAGTGCAGTGAGTCCAGGGATTGCACTGGCACCACTGGGGATGCAGTGCAGTGAGTCCAGTGAGTGCACTGGCACCACTGGGGATGCAGTGCAGTGAGTCCAGAGAGTGCACTGGCACCACTGGGGATGCAGTGCAATGAATCCAGGGAGTGCACTGGCACCAGTGTGGATGCAGTGCAGTGAGTCCAGGGAGTGCACTGGCACCACTGGGGATGCAGTGCAGTGAGTCCAGAGAGTGCACTGGCACCACTGGGGATGCAGTGCAGTGAGTCCAGGGAGTGCACTGGCACCGCTGGGAATGCAGTGAAGTGAGGCCAGAGAGTGCACTGGCACCACTGGGGATGCACCCCGGCGAGTCCATGAAGTGCACTGGCACCAGTGGGGATGCAGTGCAGTGAGTCCAGAGAGTGCACTGGCACCACTGGGGATGCAGTGCAGTGAATCTAGGGAGTGCACTGGCACCACTGGGGATGCAGTGCAGTGAGTCCAGAGAGTGCACTGGCACCACTGGGGATGCAGTGCAGTGATTCCAGAGAGTGCTCTGGCACCACTGCGGATGCAGTGCAGTGAGTCCAGGGAGTGCAGTGGCACCACTGGGGATGCAGTGCAGTGAGTCCAGGGAGTGCACTGGCACCACTGGGGATGCACCCCGGTGAGTCCAGGGAGTGCACTGGCACCACTGGGGATGCAGTGCAGTGAGTCCAGAGAGTGCACTGGCACCACTGGGGATGCACCCCGGTGAGTCCAGGGAGTGCACTGGCACCACTGGGGATGCACTGCAGTGAGTCCAGAGAGTGCACTGGCACCACTGGGGATGCAGTGCAGTGAGTCCAGGGAGTGCACTGGCCCCGCTGGGGATGCAGTGAAGTGAGTCCAGAGAGTGCACTGGCACCACTGGGGATGCACCCCGGCGAGTCCATGAAGTGCACTGGCACCAGTGGGGATGCAGTGCAGTGAGTCCAGAGAGTGCACTGGCACCACTGGGCATGCAGTGCAGTGAGTCCAGGAGTGCACTGGCACCACTGGGGATGCAGTGCAGTGAGTCCAGAGAGTGCACTGGCACCACTGGGGATGCATTGCAGTGAGTCAAGGAGTGCACTGGCACCACTGGGGATGCAGTGCAGTGAGTCCAGAGAGTGCTCTGGCACCACTGGGGATGCAGTGCAGTGAGTCCAGGGAGTGCACTGGCACCACTGGGGATGCAGTGCAGTGAGTCCAGAGAGTGCACTGGCACCACTGGGGATGCAGTGCAGTGAGTCCAGAGAGTGCACTGGCACCACTGGGGATGCAGTGCAATGAATCCAGGGAGTGCACTGACACCACTGGGGATGCAGTGCAGTGAGTCCTGAGAGTGCACTGGCACCACTGGGGATGCACCCCGGAGAGTCCAGGGAGAGTACTGGTACCACTGGTAATGCAGTGCAGTGAGTCCAGAGAGTGCACTGGCACCAGTGGGTATGCAGTGCAGTGAGTCCAGATAGTGCACTGGCAGCACTGGGGATGCAGTGCAGTGACTCCAGAGAGTGCACTGGCACCACTGGGGATGCACTGCAGTGAGTCCAGGGAGTGCACTGGCACCACTGGGGATGCAGTGCAGTGAGTCCAGAGAGTGCACTGGCACCACTGGGGATGCAGTGAAGTGAGTCCAGAGACTGCACTGGCACTACTGGGGATGCACCCCGGTGAGTCCATGAAGTGCACTGGCACCACTGGGGATGAAGTGCAGTTAGTCCAGAGATTGCACTGGCACCACTGGGGATGCAGTGCAGTGAGTCCAGGGAGTGCACTGGCACCACTGGGGATGCAGTGCAGTGAGTCCAGAGAGTGCACTGGCACCACTGGGGATGCACCCCGGTGAGTCCAGGGAGTGCACTGGCACCACTGGGGATGCAGTGCAGTGAGTCCAGAGAGTGCACTGGCACCACTGGGGATGCAGTGCAGTGAGTCCAGAGAGTGCTCTAGCACCACTGGGGATGCAGTGCAGTGACTCCAGAGAGTGCACTGGCACCACTGGGGATGCACCCCGGTGAGTCCAGGGAGTGCACTGGCACCACTGGGGATGCAGTGCAGTGAGTCCAGAGAGTGCACTGGCACCACTGGGGATGCAGTGCAGTGAGTCCAGGAGTGCACTGGCACCACTGGGGATGCAGTGTAGTGAGTCCAAGAGTGGACTGGCACCACTGCGGATGCAGTGCAGTGAGTCGAGGGAGTGCACTGTCAGCACTGGGGATGCAGTGCAGTGAGTCCAGAGAGTGCACTGGAACCACTGGGGATGCAGTGCAGTGAGTCCTGGGAGTGCACTGGCACCACTGGGGATGCAGTGCAGTGAGTTCAGGGAGTGCACTGGCACCACTGGGGATGCAGTGCAGTGAGTCCAGGAGTGCACTGGCAGCACTGGGGATGCAGTTCAGTGAGTCCAGAGAGTGCACTGGCACCACTGGGGATGCAGTGCAGTGAGTCCAGAGAGTGCACTGGCACCACTGGGGATGCAGTGCAGTGAGTACAGAGAGGGCACTGGAACCACTGGGGATGCAGTGCGGTGAGTCCAGGGAGTGCACTGGCACCACTGGGGATGCAGTGCAGTGAATCCAGGGAGTGCACTGGCTCCACTGGGGATACAGTGTACTGAGTCCAAGAGTGCACTGGCACCACTGCGGATGCAGTGCAGTGAGTCCAGGGAGTGCACTGGCACCACTGGGGATGCAGTGCAGTGAGTCCAGGGAGTGCACTGGCACCACTGGGGATGCAGTCCAGTGAGTCCAGAGAGTGCACTGGCACCGCTGGGGATGCAGTGAAGTGAGTCCAGAGAGTGCACTGGCACCACTGGGGATGCAGTGCAGTTAGTCCAGAGATTGCACTGGCACCACTGGGGATGCAGTGCAGTGAGTCAAGGGAGTGCACTGGCACCAGTGGGGATGCAGTGCAGTGAGTCCAGAGAGTGCACTGGCACCACTGGGGATGCACCCCGGTGAGTCCAGGGAGTGAACTGGCACCACTGGGGATGCAGTGCAGTGAGTCCAGAGAGTACACTTGCACCACTGGGGATGCAGTGCAGTGAGTCCAGAGAGTGCACTGGTACCACTGGGGATGCAGTGCAGTGAGTCCAGGGAGTGCACTGGCACCACTGGGGATGCAGTGCAGTGAGTCCAGGGAGTGCACTGGCACCACTGGGGATGCAGTGCAGTGAGTCCAGGGAGTGCAGTGGCACCACTGGGGATGCAGTGCAGTGAGTCTAGAGAGTGCACTTGAACCACTGGGGATGAACCCCGGTGAGTCCAGGGAGTGCACTGGCACCACTGGGGATGCAGTGCAGTGAGTCCAGAGAGTGCACTGGCACCACTGGGGATGCACCCCGGTGAGTCCAGGGAGTGCAGTGGCACCACTGGGGATGCAGTGCAGTGAGTCCAGAGAGTGCACTGGCACCACTGGGGATGCAGTGCAGTGAGTCCAGGGAGTGCACTGGCACCGCTGGGGATGCAGTGAAGTGAGTCCAGAGAGTGCACTGGCACTACTGGGGATGCACCCCGGTGAGTCCATGAAGTGCACTGGCACCACTGGGGATGCAGTGCAGTTAGTCCAGAGAGTGCACTGGCACCACTGGGGATGCACTGCAGTGAGTCCAGGGAGTGCACTGGCACCACTGGGGATGCAGTGCAGTGAGTCCAGAGAGTGCACTGGCACCACTGGGGATGCACCGGTGAGTCCAGGGAGTGCACTGGCACCACTGGGGATGCAGTGCAGTGAGTCCAGAGAGTGCACTGGCACCACTGGGGATGCAGTGCAGTGAGTCCAGAGAGTGCTCTGGCACCACTGGGTATGCAGTGCAGTGACTCCAGAGAGTGCACTGGCACCACTGGGGATGCAGTGCAGTGAGTCCAGAGAGTGCACTGGCACCACTGGGGATGCAGTGCAGTGAGTCCAGGAGTGCACTGGCACCACTGGGGATGCAGTGCAGTGAGTCCAAGAGTGCACTGGCACCACTGGGGATGCAGTGCAGTGAGTCCAGGGAGTGCACTGCCACCACTGGGGATGCAGTGCAGTGAGTCCAGGGAGTGCACTGGCGCCACTGGCGATGCAGTGCAGTGAGTCCAGAGAGTGCACTGGCACCACTGGGGATGCAGTGCAGTGAGTCCAGAGAGTGCACTGGAACCACTGGGGATGCAGTGCAGTGAGTCCAGGGAGTGCACTGCCACCACTGGGGATGCAGTGCAGTGAGTCCAGGGAGTGCACTGGCGCCACTGGCGATGCAGTGCAGTGAGTCCAGAGAGTGCACTGGCACCACTGGGGATGCACCCCGGTGAGTCCATGAAGTGCACTGGCACCAGTGGGGATGAAGTGCAGTTAGTCCAGGGAGTGCACTGGCACCACTGGGGATGCAGTGCAGTGAGTCCAGAGAGTGCACTGGCACCACTGGGGATGCAGGGCAGTGAGTCCAGAGAGTGCTCTAGCACCACTGGGGATGCAGTGCAGTGAGTCCAGGGAGTTCACTGGCACCACTGGGGATGCACCCCGGTGAGTCCATGAAGTGCACTGGCACCACTGGGGATGCAGTGCAGTGAGTCCGGGGAGTGCACTGGCACCACTGGGGATGCACCCCTGTGAGTCCAGGAGTGCACTGGCACCACTGGGGATGCAGTGTAGTGAGTCCAAGAGTGGACTGGCACCACTGCGGATGCAGTGCAGTGAGTCGAGGGAGTGCACTGTCAGCACTGGGGATGCAGTGCAGTGAGTCCAGAGAGTGCACTGGAACCACTGGGGATGCACTGCAGTGAGTCCTGGGAATGCACTGGCACCACTGGGGATGCAGTGCAGTGAGTCCAGAGAGTGCACTGGCACCACTGGGGATGCAGTGCAGTGAGTCCAGAGAGTGCACTGGCACCACTGGGGATGCAGTGCAGTGAGTCCAGAGAGTGCACTGGTACCACTGGGGATGCAGTGCAGTGAGTCCAGGGAGTGCACTGGCACCACTGGGGATGCAGTGCAGTGAGTCCAGGGAGTGCAGTGGCACCGCTGGGGATGCAGTGCAGTGAGTAAAGGGAGTGCTCTGGCACCACTGGGAATGCAGTGCAGTGAGTCCAGAGAGTGCACTGGCACCACTGGGGATGCAGTGCAGTGAGTCCAGAGAGTGCACTGGCACCACTGGGGATGCAGTGCAGTGAGTCCAGGGAGTGCACTGGCACCACTGGGGTGCAGTGCAGTGAGTCCAGGGAGTGCACTGGCACCACTGGGGATGCAGTGCAGTGAGTCCAGGGAGTGCACTGTCACCACTGGGGATGCAGTGCAGTGAGTCCAGGAGTGCACTGGCACCACTGGGGATGCAGTGCAGTGAGTCCAGAGAGTGCACTGGCACCACTGGGGATGCATTGCAGTGAGTACAGAGAGGGCACTGGCACCACTGGGGATGCAGTGCGGTGAGTCCAGGGAGTGCACTGGCACCACTGGTGATGCAGTGCAGTGAATCCAGGGAGTGCACTGGAACACTGGGGATGCAGTGTAGTGAGTCCATGAGTGCACTGGCACCACTGCGGATGCAGTGCAGTGAGTCCAGGGAGTGCACTGGCACCACTGCGGATGCAGTGCAGTGAGTCCAGGGAGTGCACTGGCACCACTGGGGATGCAGTGCAGTGAGTCCAGGGAGTGCACTGGAACACTGGGGATGCAGTGTAGTGAGTCCATGAGTGCACTGGCACCATTGGGGATGCAGTGCAGTGAGTCCAGGGAGTGCACTGGCACCACTGGGGATGCAGTGCAGTGAGTCCAGGGAGTGCACTGGCACCGCTGGGGATGCAGTGAAGTGAGTCCAGAGAGTGCACTGGCACCACTGGGGATGCAGTGCAGTTAGTCCAGAGATTGCACTGGCACCACTGGGGATGCAGTGCAGTGAGTCCAGGGAGTGCACTGGCACCACTGGGGATGCAGTGCAGTGAGTCCAGAGAGTGCACTGGCACCACTGGGGATGCACCCCGGTGAGTCCAGGGAGTGCACAGGCACCACTGGGGATGCAGTGCAGTGAGTCCAGAGAGTGCACTGGCACCACTGGTGATGCAGTGCAGTGAGTCCAGAGAGTGCTCTAGCACCACTGGGGATGCAGTGCAGTGAGTCCAGAGAGTGCACTGGCACCACTGGGGATGCAGTTCAGTGAGTCCAGGAGTGCACTGGCACCACTGGGGATGCAGTGCAGTGAGTCCAAGAGTGCACTGGCACCACTGCGGATGCAGTGCAGTGAGTCCAGAGAGTGCACTGTCAGCACTGGGGATGCAGTGCAGTGAGTCCAGAGAGTGCACTGGAACCACTGGGGATGCAGTGCAGTGAGTCCAGGGAGTGCACTGGCACCACTGGGGATGCACTGCAGTGAGTCCAGAGAGTGCACTGGCACCACTGGGGATGCACCCCGGTGAGTCCAGGGAGTGCAGTGGCACCACTGGGGATGCAGTGCAGTGAGTCCAGAGAGTGCACTGGCACCACTGGGGATGCAGTGCAGTGAGTCCAGGGAGTGCACTGGCACCGCTGGGGATGCAGTGAAGTGAGTCCAGAGAGTGCACTGGCACTACTGGGGATGCAGCCCGGTGAGTCCATGAAGTGCACTGGCACCACTGGGGATGCAGTGCAGTTAGTCCAGAGATTGCAGTGGCACCACTGGGGATGCAGTGCAGTGAGTCCAGGGAGTGCACTGGCACCACTGGGGATGCAGTGCAGTGAGTCCAGAGAGTGCACTGGCACCACTGGGGATGCACCGGTGAGTCCAGGGAGTGCACTGGCACCACTGGGGATGCAGTGCAGTGAGTCCAGAGAGTGCACTGGCACCACTGGGGATGCAGTGCAGTGAGTCCAGAGAGTGCTCTGGCACCACTGGGGATGCAGTGCAGTGACTCCAGAGAGTGCACTGGCACCACTGGGGATGCAGCCCGGTGAGTCCATGAAGTGCACTGGCACCACTGGGGATGCAGTGCAGTTAGTCCAGAGATTGCAGTGGCACCACTGGGGATGCAGTGCAGTGAGTCCAGGGAGTGCACTGGCACCACTGGGGATGCAGTGCAGTGAGTCCAGAGAGTGCACTGGCACCACTGGGGATGCACCGGTGAGTCCAGGGAGTGCACTGGCACCACTGGGGATGCAGTGCAGTGAGTCCAGAGAGTGCACTGGCACCACTGGGGATGCAGTGCAGTGAGTCCAGAGAGTGCTCTGGCACCACTGGGGATGCAGTGCAGTGACTCCAGAGAGTGCACTGGCACCAGTGGGGATGCACCTCAGTGAGTCCAGAGAGGGCACTGGCACCAGTGGGGTTGCACCCCGGTGAGTCCAGGGAGTGCACTGGCCCCACTGGGGATGCAGTGCAGTGAGTCCAGGGAGTGCACTGACACCAGTGGGGATGCAGTGCAGTGAGTCCAGAGAGTGCACTGGCACCACTGGGGATGCACTGCAGTGAGTCCAGGGAGTGCACTGGCACCACTGGGGATGCAGTGCAGTGAGTAAAGAGAGTGCACTGGCACCACTGGGGATGCACTGCAGTGAATCCAGGGAGTGCAGTGGCACCACTGGGGATGCAGTGCAGTGAGTCCAGAGAGTGCACTGGCACCACTGGGGATGCAGTGCAGTGAGTCCAGGTAGTGCACTGGAACCACTGCGGATGCAGTGCAGTGAGTCCAGAGAGTGCACTGGCACCACTGAGGATGCAGTGCAGTGAGTCCAGGGAGTGCACTGGCACCACTGGGGATGCACCACGGTGAGTCCAGGGAGTGCACTGGCACCACTGGGGATGCAGTGCAGTGAGTCTAGGGAGTGCACTGGCACCACTGGGGATGCAGTGCAGTGAGTCAAGGGAGTGCACTAGAACCACTGGGGATGCAGTGCAGTGAGTCCAGAGAGTGCACTGGCACCACTGGGGATGCAGTGCAGTGAGTCGAGGGAGTGTACTGTCAGCACTGGGGATGCAGTGCAGTGAGTCCAGGGAGTGCACTGGCACCACTGGGGATGCAGCGCAGTGAGTCCAGAGAGTGCACTGGCACCACTGGGGATGCACTCCAGTGAGTCCAGAGAGGGCACTGGCACCACTGGGGATGCACCCTGGTGAGTCCAGGGAGTGCACGGGCACCACTGGGGATGCAGTGCAGTGAGTCCAGAGAGTGCACTGGCACCACTGGGGAGGTAGTGCATGGAGTCCAGGGAGTGCACTGGCACCAGTGGGGATGCACTGCAGTGAGTCCAGGGAGTGCACTGGCACCACTGGGGATGCAGTGCAGTGAGTCCAGAGAGTGCACTGGCACCACTGGGGATGCACCCCGGAGAGTCCAGGGAGAGTACTGGTACCAATGGGAATGCAGTGCAGTGAGTCCAGAGAGTGCACTGGCACCACTAGGGATGCAGTCCAGTGAATCTAGGGAGTGCACTGGCACCACTGGGGATGCAGTGCAGTGAGTCCAGAGAGTGCTCTGGCACCACTGGGGATGCACTGCAGTGAGTCCAGGGAGTGCACTGGCACCACTGGGGATGCAGTGCAGTGAGTCCAGGGAGTGCACTGGCACCACTGGGGATGCAGTGCAGTGAGTCCAGGGAGTGCACTGGCACCACTGGGGATGCACCCCGGTGAGCACAGGGAGTGCACTGGCACCACTGGGGATGCAGTGCAGTGAGTCCAGAGAGTGCACTGGCACCACTGGGGATGCACCCCGGTGAGTCCAGGGAGTGCACTGGCACCACTGGGGATGCACTGCAGTGAGTCCAGAGAGTGCACTGGCACCACTGGGGATGCAGTGCAGTGAGTCCAGGGAGTGCACTGGCACCACTAGGGATGCAGTGAAGTGAGTCCAGAGAGTGCACTGGCACCACTGGTGATGCACCCCGGCGAGTCCATGAAGTGCACTGGCACCAGTGGGGATGCAGTGCAGTGAGTCCAGAGAGTGCACTGGCACCAGTGGGGAGGCAGTGCAGTGAGTCCAGGAGTGCACTGACACCACTGGGGATGCAGTGCAGTGAGTCCAGAGAGTGCACTGGCACCACTGGGGATGCAGTGCAGTGAGTCCAGAGAGTGCACTGGCACCACTGGGGATGCAGTGCAGTGAATCCAGGGAGTGCACTGGGACTACTGGGGATGCAGTGCAGTGAGTCCAGGGAGTGCACTGGCACCACTGGGGATGCACCCCGGAAAGTCCAGGGAGTGTACTGGCACCACTGGGGATGCAGTGCAGTGAGTCCAGAGAGTGCACTGACACCACTGGGGATGCAGTGCAGTGAGTCCAGGGAGTGCACTGGCACCACTGGGGATGCAGTGCAGTGAGTCCAGGGAGTGCACTGGCACCACTGGGGATGCAGTGCAGTGAGTCCAGGGAGTACACGGGCACCACTGGGGATGCAGTGCAGTGCGTACAGAGAGTGCTCTGGCACCACTGGGGATGCAGTGTAGTGAGTCCAGGGAGTGCACTGGCACCACTGGGGATACAGTCCAGTGAGTCCAGAGAGTGCTCTGGCACCACCTCGGATGCAGTGCAGTGAGTACAGAGAGTGCACTGGCACCACTGGGGATGCAGTGCAGTGAGTCGAGATAGTGCACTGGCACCACTGGGGATGCAGTGCAGTGAATCCAGGGAGTGCACTGGCACTACTCGGGATGCACCCCGGAGAGTCCATGAAGTGCACTGGCACCACTGGGGATGCAGTGCAGTGAGTCCAGAGAGTGCACTGGCACCACTGGGGATGCAGTGCAGTGAGTCCAGAGAGTGCACTGGCACCACTGGGGATGCAGTGCAGTGAGTCCAGAGAGTGCACTGGCACCACTGGGGTTGCAGTGCAGTGAGTCCAGAGAGTGCTCTGGCACCACTGCGGATGCAGTTCAGTGAGTCCAGGGAGTGCACTGGCACCACTGGGGATGCAGTGCAGTGACTCCAGAGAGTGCACTGGCACCAGTGTGGATGCAGTGCAGTGAGTCCAGGGAGTGCACTGGCACCACTGGGGATGCAGTGCAGTGAGTCCAGGGTGTGCACTGGCACCACTGGGGATGCAGTGCAGTGAGTCCAGGGAGTGCACTGGCACCACTGGGGATGCAGTGCAGTGAGTCCAGGGAGTGCACTGGCACCGCTGGGGATGCAGTGCAGTGAGTCCAGAGAGTGCACTGGCACCACTGGGGATGCACCCCGGTGAGTCCAGGGAGTGCACTGGCACCACTGCGGATGCAGTGCAGTGAGTCCAGAGAGTGCACTGGCACCACTGGGGATGCAGTGCAGTGAGTCCAGGGAGTGCCCTGGCACCGCTGGGGATGCAGTGCAGTGAGTCCAGAGAGTGCACTGGCACCACTGGGGATGCACCCCGGTGAGTCCATGAAGTGCACTGGCACCAGTGGGGATGCAGTGCAGTGAGTCCAGAGAGTGCACTGGCACCACTGGGGATGCAGTGCAGTGAGTCCAGGAGTGCACTGACACCACTGGGGATGCAGTGCAGTGAGTCCAGAGAGTGCACTGGCACCACTGGGGATGCAGTGCAGTGAGTCCAGGGAGTGCACTGGTACCATTGGGGATGCAGTGCAGTGAGTCGAGGGAGTGCACTGTCAGCACTGGTGATGCAGTGCAGTGAGTCCAGAGAGTGCACTGGCACCACTGGGGATGCAGTGCAGTGAGTCCAGGGATTGCACTGGCACCACTGGGGATGCAGTGCAGTGAGTCCAGAGAGTGCACTGGCACCACTGGGGATGCAGTGCTGTGAGTCCAGGGAGTGTACTGGCACCGCTGGGGATGCAGTGCAGTGAGTCCAGAGAGTGCACTGGCACCGCTGGGGATGCAGTGCAGTGAGTCCAGGGAGTGCACTGGCACCACTGGGGATGCAGTGCAGTGAGTCCAGGGAGTGCACTGGCACCACTGGGGATGCAGTGCAGTGAGTCCAGGGAGTACACTGGCACCACTGGGGATGCAGTGCAGTGAGTAAAGAGAGCGTTCTGGCACCACAAGGGATGCAGTGCAGTGAGTCCAGAGAGTGCACTGGCACCACTGGGGATGCAGTGCAGTGAGTCCAGAGAGTGCACTGGCACCAGTGGGGATGCAGTGCACTGAGTAAATAGAGTGCACTGGCACCACTGGGGATGCAGTGCAGTTAGTCCAGGCAGTGCACTGGCACCACTGGGGATGCAGTGCAGTGAGTCCAGAGAGTGCACTGGCACCACAGGGGATGCACCCCGGTGAGTCCATGAAGTGCACTGGCACCACTGGGGATGCAGTGCAGTGAGTCCAGAGAGTGCACTGGCACCACTGGGGATGCAGTGCAGTGAGTCCAGGGAGTGCACTGGCACCACTGGGGTTGCAGTGCAGTGAGTCCAGAGAGTGCTCTGGCACCACTGCGGATGCAGTTCAGTGAGTCCAGGGAGTTCACTGGCACCACTGGGGATGCAGTGCAGTGAGTCCAGGGAGTGCACTGGCACCACTGGGGATGCAGTGCAGTGACTCCAGAGAGTGCACTGGCACCAGTGTGGATGCAGTGCAGTGAGTCCAGGGAGTGCACTGGCACCACTGGGGATGCAGTGCAGTGAGTCCAGGGAGTGCACTGGCACCACAGGGGATGCAGTGCAGTGAGTCCAGGGAGTGCACTGGCACCACTGGGGATGCAGTGCAGTGAGTCCAGAGAGTGCACTGGCACCACTGGGGAGACACCCCGGTGAGTCCAGGGAGTGCACTGGCACCACTGGGGATGCAGTGCAGTGAGTCCAGAGAGTGCACTGGCACCACTGGGGATGCACCCCGGTGAGTCCAGGGAGTGCACTGGCACCACTGCGGATGCAGTGCAGTGAGTCCAGAGAGTGCACTGGCACCACTGGGGATGCAGTGCAGTGAGTCCAGGGAGTGCACTGACACCGCTGGGGATGCAGTGCAGTGAGTCCAGAGAGTGCACTGGCACCACTGGGGATGCACCCCGGTGAGTCCAAGAAGTGCACTGGCACCAGTGGGGATGCAGTGCAGTGAGTCCAGAGAGTGCACTGGCACCACTGGGGATGCAGTGTAGTGAGTCCAGGAGTGCACTGACACCACTGGGGATGCAGTGCAGTGAGTCCAGAGAGTGCACTGGCACCCTGGGGATGCAGTGCAGTGAGTCCAGGGAGTGCACTGGCACCACTGGGGATGCACCCCTGTGAGTCCAGGGAGTGCACTGGCACCACTGGGGATGCAGTGCAGTGAGTCTAGGGAGTGCACTGGCACCACTGGGGATGCAGTGCAGTGAGTAAAGAGAGTATACTGGCACCACTGGTGATGCAGTGCAGTGAGTCCAGGGAGTGCACTGGCACCAGTGGGGATGCAGTGCAGTGAGTCCAGGGAGTGCACTGGCACCACTGGGGATGCAGTGCAGTGAGTCCAGGGAGTGCACTGGCACCACTGCGGATGCAGTGCAGTGAGTCCAGAGAGTGCACTGGCACCACTGGGGATGCACTGCAGTGACTCCAGAGAGTGCACTGGCACCACTGGGGATGCAGTGCAGTGATTCCAGAGAGTGCACTGGCACCACTGTGGATGCAGTGCAGTGAATCTAGGGAGTGCACTGGCACCACTGGGGATGCAGTGCAGTGAGTCCAGAGAGTGCACTGGCACCACTGGGGATGCAGTGCAGTGAGTCCAGAGAGTGCTCTGGCACCACTGCGGATGCAGTGCAGTGAGTCCAGGGAGTGCACTGGCCCCACTGGGGATGCAGTGCAGTGAGTCCAGGGAGTGCACTGGCACCGCTGGGGATGCAGTGCAGTGAGTCCAGAGAGTGCACTGGCACCACTGGGGATGCACCCCGGTGAGTCCAGGGAGTGCACTGGCACCACTGGGGATGCAGTGCAGTGAGTCCAGAGAGTGCACTGGCACCACTGGGGATGCACCCCGGTGAGTCCATGAAGTGCACTGGCACCAGTGGGGATGCAGTGCAGTGAGTCCAGAGAGTGCACTGGCACCACTTTGTGATGCAGTGCAGTGAGTCAAGGAGTGCACTGGCACCACTGGGGATGCAGTGCATTGAGGAAAGAGAGTGCTCTGGCACCACTGGGGATGCAGTGCAGTGAGTCCAGGGAGTGCACTGGCACCACTGGGGATGCAGTGCAGTGAGTCCAGGGAGTGCACTAGCACCACTGGGGATGCAGTGCAGTGAGTCCAGAGAGTGCACTGGCACCACTGGGGATGCAGTGCAGTGAGTGCAGGGAGTGCACTGGCACCACTGGGGATGCAGTGCAGTGAGTCCAGATAGTGCACTGGCACCACTGGGGATGCAGTGCAATGAATCCAGGGAGTGCAGTGACACCACTGGGGATGCAGTGCAGTGAGTCCAGAGAGTGCACTGGCACCACTGGGGATGCACCCCGGAGAGTCCAGGGAGAGTACTGGTACCACTGGGAATGCAGTGCAGTGAGTCCAGAGAGTGCACTGGCACCAGTGGGGATGCAGTGCAGTGAGTCCAGGGAGTGCACTGGCACCACTGGGGATGCAGTGCAGTGAGTCCAGAGAGTGCACTGGCACCACTGGGGATGCAGTGCAGTGAGTCCAGAGAGTGCACTGGCACCACTGGGGATGCAGTGCAGTGAGTCCAGGGATTGCACTGGCACCACTGGGGATGCAGTGCAGTGAGTCCAGTGAGTGCACTGGCACCACTTGGGATTCACCCCGGTGAGTCCAGGGAGTGCACTGGCACCACTGGGGATGCAGTGCAGTGAGTCCAGAGAGTGCACTGGCACCAGTGTGGATGCAGTGCAGTGAGTCCAGGGAGTGCACTGGCACCACTGGGGATGCAGTGCAGTGAGTCCAGAGAGTGCACTGGCACCACTGGGGATGCACCCCGGCGAGTCCATGAAGTGCACTGGCACCACTGGGGATGCAGTGCAGTGAGTCCAGGGAGTGCACTGGCACCACTGGGGATGCAGTGCAGTGAATCTAGGGAGTGCACTGGCACCACTGGGGATGCAGTGCAGTGATTCCAGAGAGTGCTCTGGCACCACTGCGGATGCAGTGCAGTGAGTCCAGGGAGTGCACTGGCACCACTGGGGATGCAGTGCAGTGAGTCCAGAGAGTGCACTGGCACCACTGGGGATGCACTCCGGAGAGTCCAGGGAGAGTACTGGTACCACTGGGAATGCAGTGCAGTGAGTCCAGAGAGTGCACTGGCACCAGTGGGGATGCAGTGCAGTGAGTCCAGGGAGTGCACTGGCACCACTGGGTATGCAGTGCAGTGAGTCCAGAGAGTGCACTGGCACCACTGGGGATGCAGTGCAGTGAGTCCAGAGAGTGCACTGGCACCACTGGGGATGCAGTGCAGTGAGTCCAGGGATTGCACTGGCACCACTGGGGATGCAGTGCAGTGAGTCCAGTGAGTGCACTGGCACCACTGGGGATGCACCCCGGTGAGTCTAGGGAGTGCACTGGCACCACTGGGGATGCAGTGCAGTGAGTCCAGAGAGTGCAGTGGCACCAGTGTGGATGCAGTGCAGTGAGTCCAGGGAGTGCACTGGCACCACTGGGGATGCAGTGCAGTGAGTCCAGAGAGTGCACTGGCACCACTGGGGATGCACCCCGGCGAGTCCATGAAGTGCACTGGCACCACTGGGGATGCAGTGCAGTGAGTCCAGGGAGTGCACTGGCACCACTGCGGATGCAGTGCAGTGAATCTAGGGAGTGCACTGGCACCACTGGGGATGCAGTGCAGTGAGTCCAGAGAGTGCACTGGCACCACTGGGGATGCAGTGCAGTGATTCCAGAGAGTGCTCTGGCACCACTGCGGATACAGTGCAGTGAGTCCAGGGAGTGCACTGGCACCACTGGGGATGCAGTGCAGTGAGTCCAGGGAGTGCACTGGCACCACTGGGGATGCACCCCGGTGAGTCCAGGGAGTGCACTGGCACCACTGGGGATGCAGTGCAGTGAGTCCAGAGAGTGCACTGGCACCACTGGGGATGCACCCCGGTGAGTCCAGGGAGTGCACTGGCACCACTGGGGATGCACTGCAGTGAGTCCAGAGAGTGCACTGGCACCACTGGGGATGCAGTGCAGTGAGTCCAGGGAGTGCACTGGCCCCGCTGGGGATGCAGTGAAGTGAGTCCAGAGAGTGCACTGGCACCACTGGGGATGCACCCCGGCGAGTCCATGAAGTGCACTGGCACCAGTGGGGATGCAGTGCAGTGAGTCCAGAGAGTGCACTGGCACCACTGGGCATGCAGTGCAGTGAGTCCAGGAGTGCACTGGCACCACTGGGGATGCAGTGCAGTGAGTCCAGAGAGTGCACTGGCACCACTGGGGATGCATTGCAGTGAGTCAAGGAGTGCACTGGCACCACTGGGGATGCAGTGCAGTGAGTCCAGAGAGTGCTCTGGCACCACTGGGGATGCAGTGCAGTGAGTCCAGGGAGTGCACTGGCACCACTGGGGATGCAGTGCAGTGAGTCCAGAGAGTGCACTGGCACCACTGGGGATGCAGTGCAGTGAGTCCAGAGAGTGCACTGGCACCACTAGGGATGCAGTGCAATGAATCCAGGGAGTGCACTGACACCACTGGGGATGCAGTGCAGTGAGTCCTGAGAGTGCACTGGCACCACTGGGGATGCACCCCGGAGAGTCCAGGGAGAGTACTGGTACCACTGGTAATGCAGTGCAGTGAGTCCAGAGAGTGCACTGGCACCAGTGGGTATGCAGTGCAGTGAGTCCAGGAGTGCACTGGCACCACTGGGGATGCAGTGCAGTGAGTCCAGAGAGTGCACTGGCACCACTGGGCATGCAGTGCAATGAGTCCAGGAGTGCACTGGCACCACTGGGGATGCAGTGCAGTGAGTCCAGAGAGTGCACTGGCACCACTGGGGATGCATTGCAGTGAGTCAAGGAGTGCACTGGCACCACTGGGGATGCAGTGCAGTGAGTCCAGAGAGTGCTCTGGCACCACTGGGGATGCAGTGCAGTGAGTCCAGGGAGTGCACTGGCACCACTGGGGATGCAGTGCAGTGAGTCCAGAGAGTGCACTGGCACCACTGGGGATGCAGTGCAGTGAGTCCAGAGAGTGCACTGGCACCACTGGGGATGCAGTGCAATGAATCCAGGGAGTGCACTGTCAGCACTGGGGATGCAGTGCAGTGACTCCAGAGAGTGCACTGGCACCAGTGGGGATGCACCCCGGTGAGTCCATGAAGTGCACTGGCACCACTGGGGATTAAGTGCAGTTAGTCCAGAGATTGCACTGGCACCACTGGGGATGCACTGCAGTGAGTCCAGGGAGTGCACTGGCACCACTGGGGATGCAGTGCAGTGAGTCCAGAGAGTGCACTGGCACCACTGGGGATGCAGTGAAGTGAGTACAGAGACTGCACTGGCACTACTGGGGATGCACCCCGGTGAGTCCATGAAGTGCACTGGCACCACTGGGGATGAAGTGCAGTTAGTCCAGAGATTGCACTGGCACCACTGGGGATGCAGTGCAGTGAGTCCAGGGATTGCACTGGCACCAGTGGGGATGCAGTGCAGTGAGTCCAGAGAGTGCACTGGCACCACTGGGGATGCACCCCGGTGAGTCCAGGGAGTGCACTGGCACCACTGGGGATGCAGTGCAGTGAGTCCAGAGAGTGCACTGGCACCACTGGGGATGCAGTGCAGTGAGTCCAGAGAGTGCTCTAGCACCACTGGGGATGCAGTGCAGTGACTCCAGAGAGTGCACTGGCACCACTGGGGATGCACCCCGGTGAGTCCAGGGAGTGCACTGGCACCACTGGGGATGCAGTGCAGTGAGTCCAGAGAGTGCACTGGCACCACTGGGGATGCAGTGCAGTGAGTCCAGGAGTGCACTGGCACCACTGGGGATGCAGTGTAGTGAGTCCAAGAGTGGACTGGCACCACTGCGGATGCAGTGCAGTGAGTCGAGGGAGTGCACTGTCAGCACTGGGGATGCAGTGCAGTGAGTCCAGAAAGTGCACTGGAACCACTGGGGATGCAGTGCAGTGAGTCCTGGGAGTGCACTGGCACCAGTGTGGATGCAGTGCAGTGAGTCCAGGGAGTGCACTGGCACCACTGGGGATGCAGTGCAGTGAGTCCAGGAGTGCACTGGCAGCACTGGGGATGCAGTTCAGTGAGTCCAGAGAGTGCACTGGCACCACTGGGGATGCAGTGCAGTGAGTCCAGAGAGTGCACTGGCACCACTGGGGATGCAGTGCAGTGAGTACAGAGAGGGCACTGGAACCACTGGGGATGCAGTGCGGTGAGTCCAGGGAGTGCACTGGCTCCACTCGGGATACAGTGTACTGAGTCCAAGAGTGCACTGGCACCACTGCGGATGCAGTGCAGTGAGTCCAGGGAGTGCACTGGCACCACTGGGGATGCAGTGCAGTGAGTCCAGGGAGTGCACTGGCACCACTGGGGATGCAGTCCAGTGAGTCCAGAGAGTGCACTGGCACCGCTGGGGATGCAGTGAAGTGAGTCCAGAGAGTGCACTGGCACCACTGGGGATGCAGTGCAGTTAGTCCAGAGATTGCACTGGCACCACTGGGGATGCAGTGCAGTGAGTCAAGGGAGAGCACTGGCACCAGTGGGGATGCAGTGCAGTGAGTCCAGAGAGTGCACTGGCACCACTGGGGATGCACCCCGGTGAGTCCAGGGAGTGCACTGGCACCACTGGGGATGCAGTGCAGTGAGTCCAGAGAGTGCACTGGCACCACTGGGGATGCAGTGCAGTGAGTCCAGAGAGTGCACTGGTACCACTGGGGATGCAGTGCAGTGAGTCCAGGGAGTGCACTGGCACCACTGGGGATGCAGTGCAGTGAGTCCAGGGAGTGCACTGGCACCACTGGGGATGCAGTGCAGTGAGTCCAGAGAGTGTACTGGCACCACTGGGGATGCACCCCGGTGAGTCCAGGGAGTGCAGTGGCACCACTGGGGATGCAGTGCAGTGAGTCCAGAGAGTGCACTGGCACCACTGGGGATGCAGTGCAGTGAGTCCAGGGAGTGCACTGGCACCGCTGGGGATGCAGTGAAGTGAGTCCAGAGAGTGCACTGGCACTACTGGGGATGCACCCTGGTGAGTCCATGAAGTGCACTGGCACCACTGGGGATGCAGTGTAGTGAGTCCAGAGAGTGCACTGGCACCACTGGGGATGCAGTGCAGTGAGTCCAGAGAGTGCTCTGGCACCACTGGGTATGCAGTGCAGTGACTCCAGAGAGTGCACTGGCACCACTGGGGATGCACCCCGGAGAGTCCATGAAGTGCTCTGGCACCACTGCGGATGCACTGCAGTGAGTCCAGGGAGTGCACTGGCACCACTGGGGATGCAGTGCAGTGAGTCCAGGGAGTGCACTGGCACCAGTGGGGATGCAGTGCAGTGCGTCCAGAGAGTGCACTGGCACCACTGGGGATGCAGTGCAGTGAGTCCAGAGAGTGCACTGGCACCACTGGGGATGCAGTGCAGTGAGTCCACGAAGTGCACTGGCACCACTGGAGATGCAGTGCAGTGAGTCCAGAAAGTGCACTGGCACCACTGGGGATGCAGTGTAGTGAGTCCAGAGAGTGCACTGGCACCACTGCGGATGCAGTGCAGTGAGTCCAGAGAGTGCACTGGCACCACTGGGGATGCAGTGCAGGGAGTCCAGGGAGTGCACTGGCACCCGTTGGGATGCAGTGCAGTGAGTCCAGGAGTGCACTGTCAGCACTGGGGATGCAGTGCAGTGAGTCCAGAGAGTGCACTGGCACCACTGGGGATGCACTGCAGTGAGTCCAGGGAGTGCACTGGCACCACTGGGGATGCAGTGCAGTGAGTAAAGAGAGTGCACTGGCACCACTGGGGATGCACTGCAGTGAATCCAGGGAGTGCAGTGGCACCACTGGGGATGCAGTGCAGTGAGTCCAGAGAGTGCACTGGCACCACTGGGGATGCAGTGCAGTGAGTCCAGGGAGTGCACTGGCACCACTGCGGATGCAGTGCAGTGAGTCCAGAGAGTGCACTGGCACCTCTGGGGATGCAGTGCAGTGAGTCCAGGGAGTGCACTGGCACCACTGGGGATTCACCCCGGTGAGTCCAGGGAGTGCACTGGCACCACTGGCGATGCAGAGCAGTGAGTCTAGGGAGTGTACTGGCACCACTGGGGATGCACTGCAGCGAGTCAAGGGAGTGCACTAGAACCACTGGGGATGCAGTGCAGTGAGTCCAGAGAGTGCACTGGCACCACTGGGGATGCACTGCAGTGAGTCGAGGGAGTGTACTGTCAGCACTGGGGATGCAGTGCAGTGAGTCCAGGGAGTGCACTGGCACCACTGGGGATGCAGTGCAGTGAGTACAGAGAGTGCACTGGCACCACTGGGGATGCACCCCGGTGAGTCCAGAGAGGGTACTGTCACCACTGGGGATGCACCCTGGTGAGTCCAGGGAGTGCACGGGCACCACTGGGGATGCAGTGCAGTGAGTCCAGGGAGTGCACTGGCACCACTGGAGATGCAGTGCAGTGAGTCCAGAGAGTGCACTGGCACCACTGGGGAGGTAGTGCATTTAGTCCAGGGAGTGCACTGGCACCACTAGGGATGCACTGCAGTGAGTCCAGGGAGTGCACTGGCAGCAGTGGGGATGCAGTGCAGTGAGTCCAGGGAGTGCACTGGCACCACTGGGGATGCAGTGCAGTGAGTCCAGAGAGTGCACTGGCACCACTGGGGATGCAGTGCAGTGACTCCAGAGAGTGCACTGGCACCACTGGCGATGCAGTGCAGTGAGTCCAGATAGTGCACTGGCACCAGTAGGGATGCAGTGCAGTGAATCTAGGGAGTGCACTGGCAGCACTGGGGATGCAGTGCAGTGAGTCCAGAGAGTGCTCTGGCACCACTGCGGATGCAGTGCAGTGAGTCCAGGGAGTGCACTGGCACCACTGGGGATGCAGTGCAGTGAGTCCAGGGAGTGCACTGGCACCACTGGGGATGCAGTGCAGTGAGTCCAGGGAGTGCACTGGCACCACTGGGGATGCACCCCGGTGAGTCCAGGGAGTGCACAGTCAGCACTGGGGATGCAGTGCAGTGAGTCCAGAGAGTGCACTGGCACCACTGGGGATGCACCCCGGTGAGTCCAGGGAGTGCACTGGCACCACTGGGGATGCACTGCAGTGAGTCCAGAGAGTGCACTGGCACCACTGGGGATGCAGTGCAGTGAGTCCAGGGAGTGCACTGGCACCGCTAGGGATGCAGTGAAGTGAGTCCAGAGAGTGCACTGGCACCACTGGGGATGCACCCCGGCGAGTCCATGAAGTGCACTGGCACCAGTGGGGATGCAGTGCAGTGAGTCCAGAGAGTGCACTGGCACCAGTGGGGAGGCAGTGCAGTGAGTCCAGAAGTGCACTGACACCACTGGGGATGCAGTGCAGTGAGTCCAGAGAGTGCACTGGCACCAGTGGGGATGCAGTGCAGTGAGTCCAGAGAGTGCACTGGCACCACTGGGGATGCAGTGCAGTGAATCCAGGGAGTGCACTGGGACTACTGGGGATGCAGTGCAGTGAGTCCAGGGAGTGCACTGGCACCACTGGGGATGCACCCCGGAAAGTCCAGGGAGTGTACTGGCACCACTGGGGATGCAGTGCAGTGAGTCCAGAGAGTGCACTGACACCACTGGGGATGCAGTGTAGTGAGTCCAGGGAGTGCACTGGCACCACTGCGGATGCAGTGCAGTGAGTCCAGGGAGTGCACTGGCACCACTGGGGATGCAGTGCAGTGAGTCCAGCGAGTACACGGGCACCACTGGGGATGCAGTGCAGTGAGTACAGAGAGTGCTCTGGCACCACTGGGGATGCAGTGTAGTGAGTCCAGGGAGTGCACTGGCACCACTGGGGATACAGTCCAGTGAGTCCAGAGAGTGCTCTGGCACCACCTCGGATGCAGTGCAGTGAGTACAGAGAGTGCACTGGCACCACTGGGGATGCAGTGCAGTGAGTCCAGGGAGTGCACTGGCACCACTGGGGATGCAGTGCAGTGAGTCCAGAGAGTGCACTGGCACCACTGGGGATGCAGTGCAGTGAGTCGAGATAGTGCACTGGCACCACTGGGGATGCAGTGCAGTGAATCCAGGGAGTGCACTGGCACTACTCGGGATGCACCCCGGTGAGTCCATGAAGTGCACTGGCACCACTGGGGATGCAGTGCAGTGAGTCCAGAGAGTGCACTGGCACCACTGGGGATGCACTGCAGTGAGTCCAGAGAGTGCACTGGCACCACTGGGGATGCAGTGCAGTGAGTCCAGAGAGTGCACTGGCACCACTGGGGATGCAGTGCAGTGAGTCCAGAGAGTGCTCTGGCACCACTGCGGATGCAGTTCAGTGAGTCCAGGGAGTGCACTGGCACCACTGGGGATGCAGTGCAGTGACTCCAGAGAGTGCACTGGCACCAGTGTGGATGCAGTGCAGTGAGTCCAGGGAGTGCACTGGCACCACTGGGGATGCAGTGCAGTGAGTCCAGGGTGTGCACTGGCACCACTGGGGATGCAGTGCAGTGAGTCCAGGGAGTGCACTGGCACCACTGGGGATGCAGTGCAGTGAGTCCAGGGAGTGCACTGGCACCGCTGGGGATGCAGTGCAGTGAGTCCAGAGAGTGCACTGGCACCACTGGGGATGCACCCCGGTGAGTCCAGGGAGTGCACTGGCACCACTGCGGATGCAGTGCAGTGAGTCCAGAGAGTGCACTGGCACCACTGGGGATGCAGTGCAGTGAGTCCAGGGAGTGCCCTGGCACCGCTGGGGATGCAGTGCAGTGAGTCCAGAGAGTGCACTGGCACCACTGGGGATGCACCCCGGTGAGTCCATGAAGTGCACTGGCACCAGTGGGGATGCAGTGCAGTGAGTCCAGAGAGTGCACTGGCACCACTGGGGATGCAGTGCAGTGAGTCCAGGAGTGCACTGACACCACTGGGGATGCAGTGCAGTGAGTCCAGAGAGTGCACTGGCACCACTGGGGATGCAGTGCAGTGAGTCCAGGGAGTGCACTGGCACCATTGGGGATGCAGTGCAGTGAGTCGAGGGAGTGCACTGTCAGCACTGGTGATGCAGTGCAGTGAGTCCAGAGAGTGCACTGGCACCACTGGGGATGCAGTGCAGTGAGTCCAGGGATTGCACTGGCACCACTGGGCATGCAGTGCAGTGAGTCCAGAGAGTGCACTGGCACCACTGGGGATGCAGTGCTGTGAGTCCAGGGAGTGTACTGGCACCGCTGGGGATGCAGTGCAGTGAGTCCAGGGAGTGCACTGGCACCACTGGGGATGCAGTGCAGTGAGTCCAGGGAGTGCACTGGCACCACTGGGGATGCAGTGCAGTGAGTCCAGGGAGTACACTGGCACCACTGGGGATGCAGTGCAGTGAGTAAAGAGAGCGTTCTGGCACCACTGGGGATGCAGTGCAGTGAGTCCAGAGAGTGCACTGGCACCACTGGGGATGCAGTGCAGTGAGTCCAGAGAGTGCACTGGCACCACTGGGGATGCAGTGCAGTGAGTCCAGAGAGTGCACTGGCACCACTGGGGATGCAGTGCAGTGAGTCCAGAGAGTGCACTGGCACCAGTGGGGATGCAGTGCAGTGAGTAAATAGAGTGCACTGGCACCACTGGGGATGCAGTGCAGTTAGTCCAGGCAGTGCACTGGCACCACTGGGGATGCAGTGCAGTGAGTCCAGAGAGTGCACTGGCACCACAGGGGATGCACCCCGGTGAGTCCATGAAGTGCACTGGCACCACTGGGGATGCAGTGCAGTGAGTCCAGAGAGTGCACTGGCACCACTGGGGATGCAGTGCAGTGAGTCCAGAGAGTGCACTGGCACCACTGGGGATGCAGTGCAGTGAGTCCAGGGAGTGCACTGGCACCACTGGGGTTGCAGTGCAGTGAGTCCAGAGAGTGCTCTGGCACCACTGCGGATGCAGTTCAGTGAGTCCAGGGAGTTCACTGGCACCACTGGGGATGCAGTGCAGTGAGTCCAGGGAGTGCACTGGCAGCACTGGGGATGCAGTGCAGTGACTCCAGAGAGTGCACTGGCACCAGTGTGGATGCAGTGCAGTGAGTCCAGGGAGTGCACTGGCACCACTGGGGATGCAGTGCAGTGAGTCCAGGGAGTGCACTGGCACCACAGGGGATGCAGTGCAGTGAGTCCAGGGAGTGCACTGGCACCACTGGGGATGCAGTGCAGTGAGTCCATAGAGTGCACTGGCACCACTGGGGAGACACCCCGGTGAGTCCAGGGAGTGCACTGGCACCACTGGGGATGCAGTGCAGTGAGTCCAGAGAGTGCACTGGCACCACTGGGGATGCACCCCTGTGAGTCCAGGGAGTGCACTGGCACCACTGCGGATGCAGTGCAGTGAGTCCAGAGAGTGCACTGGCACCACTGGGGATGCAGTGCAGTGAGTCCAGGGAGTGCACTGACACCGCTGGGGATGCAGTGCAGTGAGTCCAGAGAGTGCACTGGCACCAGTGGGGATGCACCCCGGTGAGTCCAAGAAGTGCACTGGCACCAGTGGGGATGCAGTGCAGTGAGTCCAGAGAGTGCACTGGCACCACTGGGGATGCAGTGCAGTGAGTCCAGGAGTGCACTGACACCACTGGGGATGCAGTGCAGTGAGTCCAGAGAGTGCACTGGCACCCTGGGGATGCAGTGCAGTGAGTCCAGGGAGTGCACTGGCACCACTGGGGATGCACGCCTGTGAGTCCAGGGAGTGCACTGGCACCACTGGGGATGCAGTGCAGTGAGTCTAGGGAGTGCACTGGCACCACTGGGGATGCAGTGCAGTGAGTAAAGAGAGTATACTGGCACCACTGGTGATGCAGTGCAGTGAGTCCAGGGAGTGCACTGGCACCAGTGGGGATGCAGTGCAGTGAGTCCAGGGAGTGCACTGGCACCACTGGGGATGCAGTGCAGTGAGTCCAGGGAGTGCACTGGCACCACTGGGGATGCAGTGCAGTGACTCCAGAGAGTGCTCTGGCACCACTGCGGATGCACTGCAGTGAGTCCAGGGAGTGCACTGGCACCACTGGGGATGCAGTGCAGTGAGTCCAGGGAGTGCACTGGCACCGCTGGGGATGCAGTGCAGTGAGTCCAGAGAGTGCACTGGCACCACTGGGGATGCACCCCGGTGAGTCCAGGGAGTGCACTGGCACCACTGGGGATGCAGTGCAGTGAGTCCAGAGAGTGCACTGGCACCACTGGGGATGCACCCCGGTGAGTCCAGGGAGTGCACTGGCACCACTGGGGATGCAGTGCAGTGAGTCCAGAGAGTGCACTGGCACCACTGGGGATGCAGTGCAGTGAGTCCAGGGAGTGCACTGGCCCCGCTGGGGATGCAGTGAAGTGAGTCCAGAGAGTGCACTGGCACCACTGGGGATGCACCCCGGCGAGTCCATGAAGTGCACTGGCACCAGTGGGGATGCAGTGCAGTGAGTCCAGAGAGTGCACTGGCACCACTTTGTGATGCAGTGCAGTGAGTCCAGGAGTGCACTGGCACCACTGGGGATGCAGTGCAGTGAGTCAAGGAGTGCACTGGCACCACTGGGGATGCAGTGCATTGAGGAAAGAGAGTGCTCTGTCACCACTGGGGATGCAGTGCAGTGAGTCCAGGGAGTGCACTGGCACCACTGGGGATGCAGTGCAGTGAGTCCAGGGAGTGCACTAGCACCACTGGGGATGCAGTGCAGTGAGTCCAGAGAGTGCACTGGCACCACTGGGGATGCAGTGCAGTGAGTGCAGGGAGTGCACTGGCACCACTGGGGATGCAGTGCAGTGAGTCCAGATAGTGCACTGGCACCACTGGGGATGCAGTGCAATGAATCCAGGGAGTGCAGTGACACCACTGGGGATGCAGTGCAGTGAGTCCAGAGAGTGCACTGGCACCACTGGGGATGCACCCCGGAGAGTCCAGGGAGAGTACTGGTACCACTGGGAATGCAGTGCAGTGAGTCCAGAGAGTGCACTGGCACCAGTGGGGATGCAGTGCAGTGAGTCCAGGGAGTGCACTGGCACCACTGGGTATGCAGTGCAGTGAGTACAGAGAGTGCACTGGCACCACTGGGGATGCAGTGCAGTGAGTCCAGAGAGTGCACTGGCACCACTGGGGATGCAGTGCAGTGACTCCAGAGAGTGCACTGGCACCACTGGGGATGCAGTGCAGTGAGTCCAGGGATTGCACTGGCACCACTGGGGATGCAGTGCAGTGAGTCCAGTGAGTGCACTGGCACCACTGGGGATGCACCCCGGTGAGTCCAGGGAGTGCACTGGCACCACTGGGGATGCAGTGCAGTGAGTCCAGAGAGTGCACTGGCACCAGTGTGGATGCAGTGCAGTGAGTCCAGGGAGTGCACTGGCACCACTGGGGATGCAGTGCAGTGAGTCCAGATAGTGCACTGGCACCACTGGGGATGCACCCCGGCGAGTCCATGAAGTGCACTGGCACCACTGGGGATGCAGTGCAGTGAGTCCAGGGAGTGCACTGGCACCACTGGGGATGCAGTGCAGTGAATCTAGGGAGTGCACTGGCACCACTGGGGATGCAGTACAGTGAGTCCAGAGAGTGCACTGGCACCACTGGGGATGCAGTGCAGTGATTCCAGAGAGTGCTCTGGCACCACTGCGGATGCAGTGCAGTGAGTCCAGGGAGTGCACTGGCACCACTGGGGATGCAGTGCAGTGAGTCCAGGGAGTGCACTGGCACCACTGGGGATGCACCCCGGTGAGTCCAGGGAGTGCACTGGCACCACTGGGGATGCAGTGCAGTGAGTCCAGAGAGTGCACTGGCACCACTGGGGATGCACCCCGGTGAGTCCAGGGAGTGCACTGGCACCACTGGGGATGCACTGCAGTGAGTCCAGAGAGTGCACTGGCACCACTGGGGATGCAGTGCAGTGAGTCCAGGGAGTGCACTGGCCCCGCTGGGGATGCAGTGATGTGAGTCCAGAGAGTGCACTGGCACCACTGGGGATGCACCCCGGCGAGTCCATGAAGTGCACTGGCACCAGTGGGGATGCAGTGCAGTGAGTCCAGAGAGTGCACTGGCACCACTGGGCATGCAGTGCAGTGAGTCCAGGAGTGCACTGGCACCACTGGGGATGCAGTGCAGTGAGTCCAGAGAGTGCACTGGCACCACTGGGGATGCATTGCAGTGAGTCAAGGAGTGCACTGGCACCACTGGGGATGCAGTGCAGTGAGTCCAGAGAGTGCTCTGGCACCACTGGGGATGCAGTCCAGTGAGTCCAGGGAGTGCACTGGCACCACTGGGGATGCAGTGCAGTGAGTCCAGAGAGTGCACTGGCACCACTGGGGATGCAGTGCAGTGAGTCCAGAGAGTGCACTGGCACCACTGGGGATGCAGTGCAATGAATCCAGGGAGTGCACTGACACCACTGGGGATGCAGTGCAGTGAGTCCTGAGAGTGCACTGGCACCACTGGGGATGCACCCCGGAGAGTCCAGGGAGAGTACTGGTACCACTGGTAATGCAGTGCAGTGAGTCCAGAGAGTGCACTGGCACCAGTGGGGATGCAGTGCAGTGAGTCCAGGAGTGCACTGGCAGCACTGGGGATGCAGTGCAGTGAGTCCAGAGAGTGCACTGGCACCACTGGGCATGCAGTGCAATGAGTCCAGGAGTGCACTGGCACCACTGGGGATGCAGTGCAGTGAGTCCAGAGAGTGCACTGGCACCACTGGGGATGCATTGCAGTGAGTCAAGGAGTGTACTGGCACCACTGGGGATGCAGTGCAGTGAGTCCAGAGAGTGCTCTGGCACCACTGGGGATGCAGTGCAGTGAGTCCAGGGAGTGCACTGGCACCACTGGGGATGCAGTGCAGTGAGTCCAGAGAGTGCACTGGCACCACTGGGGATGCAGTGCAGTGAGTCCAGAGAGTGCACTGGCACCACTGGGGATGCAGTGCAATGAATCCAGGGAGTGCACTGTCAGCACTGGGGATGCAGTGCAGTGACTCCAGAGAGTGCACTGGCACCAGTGGGGATGCACCCCGGTGAGTCCATGAAGTGCACTGGCACCACTGGGGATTAAGTGCAGTTAGTCCAGAGATTGCACTGGCACCACTGGGGATGCACTGCAGTGAGTCCAGGGAGTGCACTGGCACCACTGGGGATGCAGTGCAGTGAGTCCAGAGAGTGCACTGGCACCACTGGGGATGCAGTGAAGTGAGTACAGAGACTGCACTGGCACTACTGGGGATGCACCCCGGTGAGTCCATGAAGTGCACTGGCACCACTGGGGATGAAGTGCAGTTAGTCCAGAGATTGCACTGGCACCACTGGGGATGCAGTGCAGTGAGTCCAGGGAGTGCACTGGCACCACTGGGGATGCAGTGCAGTGAGTCCAGAGAGTGCACTGGCACCACTGGGGATGCACCCCGGTGAGTCCAGGGAGTGCACTGGCACCACTGGGGATGCAGTGCAGTGAGTCCAGAGAGTGCACTGGCACCACTGGGGATGCAGTGCAGTGAGTCCAGAGAGTGCTCTAGCACCACTGGGGATGCAGTGCAGTGACTCCAGAGAGTGCACTGGCACCACTGGGGATGCACCCCGGTGAGTCCAGGGAGTGCACTGGCACCACTGGGGATGCAGTGCAGTGAGTCCAGAGAGTGCACTGGCACCACTGGGGATGCAGTGCAGTGAGTCCAGGAGTGCACTGGCACCACTGGGGATGCAGTGTAGTGAGTCCAAGAGTGGACTGGCACCACTGGGGATGCAGTGCAGTGAGTCGAGGGAGTGCACTGTCAGCACTGGGGATGCAGTGCAGTGAGTCCAGAGAGTGCACCGGAACCACTGGGGATGCAGTGCAGTGAGTCCTGGGAGTGCACTGGCACCACTGGGGATGCAGTGCAGTGAGTCCAGGGAGTGCACTGGCACCACTGGGGATGCAGTGCAGTGAGTCCAGGAGTGCACTGGCAGCACTGGGGATGCAGTTCAGTGAGTCCAGAGAGTGCACTGGCACCACTGGGGATGCAGTGCAGTGAGTCCAGGGAGTGCACTGGCTCCACTGGGGATACAGTGTACTGAGTCCAAGAGTGCACTGGCACCACTGCGGATGCAGTGCAGTGAGTCCTGGGAGTGCACTGGCACCACTGGGGATGCAGTGCAGTGAGTCCAGGGAGTGCACTGGCACCACTGGGGATGCAGTGCAGTGAGTCCAGAGAGTGCACTGGCACCGCTGGGGATGCAGTGAAGTGAGTCCAGAGAGTGCACTGGCACCACTGGGGATGCAGTGCAGTTAGTCCAGAGATTGCACTGGCACCACTGGGGATGCAGTGCAGTGAGTCAAGGGAGTGCACTGGCACCAGTGGGGATGCAGTGCAGTGAGTCCAGAGAGTGCACTGGCACCACTGGGGATGCACCCCGGTGTGTCCAGGGAGTGCACTGGCACCACTGGGGATGCAGTGCAGTGAGTCCAGAGAGTGCACTGGCACCACTGGTGATGCAGTGCAGTGAGTCCAGAGAGTGCACTGGTACCACTGGGGATGCAGTGCAGTGAGTCCAGGGAGTGCACTGGCACCACTGGGGATGCAGTGCAGTGAGTCCAGGGAGTGCACTGGCACCACTGGGGATGCAGTGCAGTGAGTCCAGAGAGTGTACTGGCACCACTGGGGATGCACCCCGGTGAGTCCAGGGAGTGCAGTGGCACCACTGGGGATGCAGTGCAGTGAGTCCAGAGAGTGCACTGGCACCACTGGGGATGCAGTGCAGTGAGTCCAGGGAGTGCACTGGCACCGCTGGGGATGCAGTGAAGTGAGTCCAGAGAGTGCACTGGCACTACTGGGGATGCACCCCGGTGAGTCCATGAAGTGCACTGGCACCACTGGGGATGCAGTGCAGTGAGTCCAGAGAGTGCACTGGCACCACTGGGGATGCAGTGCAGTGAGTCCAGAGAGTGCTCTGGCACCACTGGGTATGCAGTGCAGTGAATCCAGAGAGTGCACTGGCACCACTGGGGATGCACCCCGGAGAGTCCATGAAGTGCTCTGGCACCACTGCGGATGCACTGCAGTGAGTCCAGGGAGTGCACTGGCACCACTGGGGATGCAGTGCAGTGAGTCCAGGGAGTGCACTGGCACCAGTGGGGATGCAGTGCAGTGCGTCCAGAGAGTGCACTGGCACCACTGGGGATGCAGTGCAGTGAGTCCAGAGAGTGCACTGGCACCACTGGGGATGCAGTGCAGTGAGTCCACGAAGTGCACTGGCACCACTGGAGATGCAGTGCAGTGAGTCCAGAAAGTGCACTGGCACCACTGGGGATGCAGTGTAGTGAGTCCAGAGAGTGCACTGGCACCACTGGGGATGCAGTGCAGTGAGTCCAGAGAGTGCACTGGCACCACTGGGGATGCACTTCAGTGAGTCCAGAGAGGGCACTGGCACCAGTGGTGTTGCACGCCGGTGAGTAAAGGGAGTGCACTGGCCCCACTGGGGATGCAGTGCAGTGAGTCCAGGGAGTGCACTGGCACCACTGGAGATGCAGTGCAGTGAGTCCAGAGAGTGCACTGGCACCACTGGGGATGCAGTGTAGGGAGTCCAGGGAGTGCACTGGCACCCGTTGGGATGCAGTGCAGTGAGTCCAGGAGTGCACTGACACCAGTGGGGATGCAGTGCAGTGAGTCCAGAGAGTGCACTGGCACCACTGGGGATGCACTGCAGTGAGTCCAGGGAGTGCACTGGCACCACTGGGGATGCAGTGCAGTGAGTAAAGAGAGTGCACTGGCACCACTGGGGATGCACTGCAGTGAATCCAGGGAGTGCAGTGGCACCACTGGGGATGCAGTGCAGTGAGTCCAGAGAGTGCACTGGCACCACTGGGGATGCAGTGCAGTGAGTCCAGGGAGTGCACTGGCACCACTGCGGATGCAGTGCAGTGAGTCCAGAGAGTGCACTGGCACCTCTGGGGATGCAGTGCAGTGAGTCCAGGGAGTGCACTGGCACCACTGGTGATTCACCCCGGTGAGTCCAGGGAGTGCACTGGAACCACTGGCGATGCAGAGCAGTGAGTCTAGGGAGTGCACTGGCACCACTGGGGATGCACTGCAGCGAGTCAAGGGAGTGCACTAGAACCACTGGGGATGCAGTGCAGTGAGTCCAGAGAGTGCACTGGCACCACTGGGGATGCACTGCAGTGAGTCGAGGGAGTGTACTGTCAGCACTGGGGATGCAGTGCAGTGAGTCCAGGGAGTGCACTGGCACCACAGGGGATGCAGTGCAGTGAGTACAGAGAGTGCACTGGCACCACTGGGGATGCACCCCGGTGAGTCCAGAGAGGGCACTGTCACCACTGGGGATGCACCCTGGTGAGTCCAGGGAGTGCACGGCCACCACTGGGGTTGCAGTGCAGTGAGTCCAGGGAGTGCACTGGCACCACTGGAGATGCAGTGCAGTGAGTCCAGAGAGTGCACTGGCACCACTGGGGAGGTAGTGCATTTAGTCCAGGGAGTGCACTGGCACCACTAGGGATGCACTGCAGTGAGTCCAGGGAGTGCACTGGCACCACTGGGGATGCAGTGCAGTGAGTCCAGAGAGTGCACTGGCACCACTGGGGATGCACCCCGGAGAGTCCAGGGAGAGTACTGGTACCAATGGGAATGCAGTGCAGTGAGTCCAGAGAGTGCACTGGCAGCAGTGGGGATGCAGTGCAGTGAGTCCAGGGAGTGCACTGGCACCACTGGGGATGCAGTGCAGTGAGTCCAGAGAGTGCACTGGCACCACTGGGGATGCAGTGCAGTGACTCCAGAGAGTGCACTGGCACCACTGGCGATGCAGTGCAGTGAGTCCAGATAGTGCACTGGCACCAGTAGGGATGCAGTGCAGTGAATCTAGGGAGTGCACTGGCAGCACTG
>NW_027663965.1:0-2000 GCF_964034855.1 Anser brachyrhynchus | reverse complement strand
GGTAACTCACCCCCTGGGGGGGCCAGTTGCCCTTTTGGGGGGGGCAATTGCCCTTTTGGGGGGGGCAATAACCTTTTTCAGGGGTCCATTAGTTTTTTGGGGGGGGGGGCAGTGACTTTTTCCAGGGCTTCGTTGCCTTTTTTCGGGCTGTAATTACTTTTTTTAGGGGTTCGTTACCTTTTTTTTCGGGGGGGGGCAATAACTTTATTCAGTGGTTCGTTACCTCTTGGGGGGGGGCAATTACTTTGGGGGGGGGTACTTACTTTTGGGGGGGATCGTTACCTTTTTGGGGGGGGTAATTACATCTTTTAGACTGATTCCAACCCCGAAATGGGGGGGGGTTAATCTATTTTGGGGGGGGTCTGTCCCTGTGGGGGGGTCATTTATAGATTTTAGGGGGGAAATCCCCCTCCCTAAGGGTTATTTACCCCCGGGGGGGGGGGGGGTAAATACCCCTGGGGGGTGTAAATACCCCGGGGGGGGGTTAATACCCCTGGGGGGGTAACTTTCTACCCCCCTTTGGGGTATATTCCCTTACGGGGGGGGGGCAGCTGCTCCCCTGGGGTTGTTTAATTTTATTTGGGGGGGGGGGAATTTTGTTCGGGGGGGGGGTAAATATTTATTTTGAGAGTGTAATTGCCCCCCCCCCCCCCTTCCTCACGTGCCGGGGTGTAAATACCCCATCGGGGTGGGTAAATAACCCTACAGTGAGGGGGGGGGCAAATATCCACGGGGGGGGGGTAAATATGGAGGGGGGGGCTCTAAATACCCTAAATATGCCGGGGGGGGGCCATGTGTTATGTGTGCCCCCCCCCAGTGTGGCTGTTTGGGGGGGGGGGGGTGCATTTCCCCCCCTGTAACGCCCGAGCTGTGCGTTAAGGGGAATTTTTTTGGGGGGGGGGGGGTGAAGAGTGATTTTAGGATTTGGGGGGGGGGCTAAATGGCCGGGGGGGGGCATTGAGGGGGGGCCCCCCCCCCCCCCCAGCGCCGGCCCTCCCAACAACAACAGTGCCCCGGCCAATATGGCTGCCAGCGCCGAGCCTTTGTCTGGCGAGCGGCGGGGGGGGGGGTCCCCTTGTGAAGGGGGGGGGGGACGGGACCCTAAAATGGGGGGGGGACAAAGTTCTGAGCCCCCCCGCTGCGCTCATCGCCCCCCCCCATTCGTTGGTCGCTTCCTGTTTTTGGGGGGGGGGGGGGGGGGGGTTACGGCCGCGGCGTTAACGCGGGGGGGGGTCCTTTTGTGTCCCCCCCCCGTCCCGTTTCGGGTGCGGGGGGGTCCCCACGATGCTCGTGGGGTGGTTTTGTTTTTTTTTTTTTCCGGGGGGGGGCCCCCCACGAGCCCGGCGGGTGGGGAACGGCTTCCGGGGAGGGCCGGGCCCGGCCGTGCTGGCGTCACCGCCCCCCCCCCGGTGTGTGTACGCGTGTGTGCGTGCCCCCCCCCCCGCCCCCCCCACCGTGTCCCCTCCATTTTGGGGTGCACGCAGCCCTGTGCGCCCCCCCCCAGCAATTTTAGCGCCCCCCCCCCATCCCATCAATTTTGGGGGGGGGTCACCCCGCGCAGGGGTGGTGCCGCTGGGTCGCTGTGGCTTTGCGGCCATCCCGCGCCCCCCCCCCGACACAGGAGCGTTGTGGGGGGGGGGTCTCCGGCTGTTAACCCCCCCCCCATTTTAATTGCGTGCCCCCCCCCAGGACTGGCAGCCCCCCTTCGCCGTGGAGGTGGACAACTTCAGGTTCACCCCGCGCATCCAGCGCCTCAACGAGCTGGAGGTGAGCGCGGGGGGGGCCTCGCCGTGCCCCCCCCCCCAGGCCGCTTTTAGGGGGTTCACGCTGCCCTAAACGCCCCCCCCCCGTGCCCCCCCCCCCTTCCCGTTTCAGGCGCAGACCCGGGTGAAGCTGAACTACCTGGACCAGATCGCCAAGTTCTGGGAGATCCAGGGCTCCTCGCTCAAGATCCCCAACGTGGAGCGGCGAATCCTCGACCTCTACAGCCTCAGCAAGGT
>NW_027663966.1:205000-207500 GCF_964034855.1 Anser brachyrhynchus | reverse complement strand
CTAACCCTAACCCTAACCCTAACCCTAACCCTAACCCTAACCCTAACCCTAACCCTAACCCTAACCCTAACCCTAACCCTAACCCTAACCCTAACCCTAACCCTAACCCTAACCCTAACCCTAACCCTAACCCTAACCCTAACCCTAACCCTAACCCTAACCCTAACCCTAACCCTAACCCTAACCCTAACCCTAACCCTAACCCTAACCCTAACCCTAACCCTAACCCTAACCCTAACCCTAACCCTAACCCTAACCCTAACCCTAACCCTAACCCTAACCCTAACCCTAACCCTAACCCTAACCCTAACCCTAACCCTAACCCTAACCCTAACCCTAACCCTAACCCTAACCCTAACCCTAACCCTAACCCTAACCCTAACCCTAACCCTAACCCTAACCCTAACCCTAACCCTAACCCTAACCCTAACCCTAACCCTAACCCTAACCCTAACCCTAACCCTAACCCTAACCCTAACCCTAACCCTAACCCTAACCCTAACCCTAACCCTAACCCTACCCTAACCCTAACCCTAACCCTAACCCTAACCCTAACCCTAACCCTAACCCTAACCCTAACCCTAACCCTAACCCTAACCCTAACCCTAACCCTAACCCTAACCCTAACCCTAACCCTAACCCTAACCCTAACCCTAACCCTAACCCTAACCCTAACCCTAACCCTAACCCTAACCCTAACCCTAACCCTAACCCTAACCCTAACCCTAACCCTAACCCTAACCCTAACCCTAACCCTAACCCTAACCCTAACCCTAACCCTAACCCTAACCCTAACCCTAACCCTAACCCTAACCCTAACCCTAACCCTAACCCTAACCCTAACCCTAACCCTAACCCTAACCCTAACCCTAACCCTAACCCTAACCCTAACCCTAACCCTAACCCTAACCCTAACCCTAACCCTAACCCTAACCCTAACCCTAACCCTAACCCTAACCCTAACCCTAACCCTAACCCTAACCCTAACCCTAACCCTAACCCTAACCCTAACCCTAACCCTAACCCTAACCCTAACCCTAACCCTAACCCTAACCCTAACCCTAACCCTAACCCTAACCCTAACCCTAACCCTAACCCTAACCCTAACCCTAACCCTAACCCTAACCCTAACCCTAACCCTAACCCTAACCCTAACCCTAACCCTAACCCTAACCCTAACCCTAACCCTAACCCTAACCCTAACCCTAACCCTAACCCTAACCCTAACCCTAACCCTAACCCTAACCCTAACCCTAACCCTAACCCTAACCCTAACCCTAACCCTAACCCTAACCCTAACCCTAACCCTAACCCTAACCCTAACCCTAACCCTAACCCTAACCCTAACCCTAACCCTAACCCTAACCCTAACCCTAACCCTAACCCTAACCCTAACCCTAACCCTAACCCTAACCCTAACCCTAACCCTAACCCTAACCCTAACCCTAACCCTAACCCTAACCCTAACCCTAACCCTAACCCAACCCTAACCCTAACCCTAACCCTAACCCTAACCCTAACCCTAACCCTAACCCTAACCCTAACCCTAACCCTAACCCTAACCCTAACCCTAACCCTAACCCTAACCCTAACCCTAACCCTAACCCTAACCCTAACCCTAACCCTAACCCTAACCCTAACCCTAACCCTAACCCTAACCCTAACCCTAACCCTAACCCTAACCCTAACCCTAACCCTAACCCTAACCCTAACCCTAACCCTAACCCTAACCCTAACCCTAACCCTAACCCTAACCCTAACCCTAACCCTAACCCTAACCCTAACCCTAACCCTAACCCTAACCCTAACCCTAACCCTAACCCTAACCCTAACCCTAACCCTAACCCTAACCCTAACCCTAACCCTAACCCTAACCCTAACCCTAACCCTAACCCTAACCCTAACCCTAACCCTAACCCTAACCCTAACCCTAACCCTAACCCTAACCCTAACCCTAACCCTAACCCTAACCCTAACCCTAACCCTAACCCTAACCCTAACCCTAACCCTAACCCTAACCCTAACCCTAACCCTAACCCTAACCCTAACCCTAACCCTAACCCTAACCCTAACCCTAACCCTAACCCTAACCCTAACCCTAACCCTAACCCTAACCCTAACCCTAACCCTAACCCTAACCCTAACCCTAACCCTAACCCTAACCCTAACCCTAACCCTAACCCTAACCCTAACCCTAACCCTAACCCTAACCCTAACCCTAACCCTAACCCTAACCCTAACCCTAACCCTAACCCTAACCCTAACCCTAACCCTAACCCTAACCCTAACCCTAACCCTAACCCTAACCCTAACCCTAACCCTAACCCTAACCCTAACCCTAACCCTAACCCTAACCCTAACCCTAACCCTAACCCTAACCCTAACCCTAACCCTAACCCTAACCCTAACCCTAACCCTAACCCTAACCCTAACCCTAACCCTAACCCTAACCCTAACCCTAACCCTAACCCTAACCCTAACCCTAACCCTAACCCTAACC